>NW_028261386.1:97498659-97653886 GCF_051295495.1 Thamnophis sirtalis | reverse complement strand
CCACCCAGTCACATGGCTGGCAAGCCACTCCCACAAAGCAGGCCACACCTACAGAAGAGGTTCTAAAAAAATTTGAAACCCACCACTGGTACATTGGTAATCTAATCCACATTGTCCTGACCAGTACAAAATTTAGGTGTACCCCAACTAGTCAGAAATGTTCAGAACGGATATGAACTGTTTCATTCATAATTCTTTTTCCTAATAACAACATTGCAGTCACAAAGTAAAATGAGGATTTTAAGGAACCGCATTAGGACTAAGGTGGGGAGAAGTTATAGTTTAATAAAGGAAGCTGCAAGTGACGGGGATGATTTGAAGGCTCAAATAATTATTTTAAATACACAGACACACACACCCCTTTGGCCTTTTCTCTTATCCTAACACCCATTTTTTCTGTAGATAAAATTTGTTTTTATTCTTGTCTGCTATTCAAATCAAATCAAAAATTATTACAGTCCTAAAGTCAGACTTTTCTGCTATTCTGAGTTTGGCACTATTCTATTTCTCTGCTTGTTGTCCATCTCTTTCCCTGAATTCCAATCAGAAATTTCAGAAATGACCATCCAATGAATGAATCATGTCACCAATGTGAGTATTAGAATTCTACATGTTGAATCAAATTAGGCTACATGACAATGTTATAAAGCCAATTCAGAGTGAAGGCAGGGAGACTAATCTAATTCTGGCGAGCTATTATGGAAGAAATTACACTGATTTTTTTTTTTTTTTTGCCTAATCCTATCCCTATGTCACTAAGATATGAAAATACGTTCTTAGGGATTCCAGTATTCACAAAATACAGATTTCCAGCTATGGCAAGACTTTGCTGGACTCCCCTGCTCGCATAGATCATCTTAGCAATTGCATGATAAACCAGAAAGACAATCATTCATGTGACCTCCATCCTGAACAGATCCAAAGGAATGTACCCATTTGCAAAGTAGGACTGTTTCCATCGTTCAGGTTAATCTTGCATGGGAAAATCATGCTGGCACAGCTACGTGGAGTGTTTTACAAAGTTTCCTTTCATTTCAAATTGGACAAAAGCTTAAACATGAGTCATCGTGAAAGAGAACAGTTGCTCAGTGGGAATTTCTTTCATGCTTTGCATGGGAGGATGTGGGGCAAGCTCGGAGCACCTTTAAGTTTCTGACTGGATAGAAGGGTGAGTTGTTCTAACTCTTTCTTTAACTATGCATGGAACACTTCCCAAGCTGTTGTCTTGCCCCATTTATCTTGCTTTGAAGTAGCCTCTTATGCATGTGCAAAGCTTTATTCTTGAACAGGATGCCTCACTCCCATCAAAGGAAAATGGGCAATGGGGGGGTGTGTGGAGTAGAAAACCAACTGCTCACTGATGATTCTTCTGTTTATCCACTACACCTCTTCCTTACCTCTCAAGGATCTCATTCCACAATTCCTCCTTCATAATTCAACATTGGTCCTATTATTCGGCAGCGTGAGTTACTTATCTCAGGCAACAGACTGCTAGCGCTGTGAAAATCAGAGATGCGAGTGGACTGCCTGTTTGCCCACAGATCTTTAATTCTCTGCTTAGCAAATTGATGCCAGGAAGGGCTTGAAACTGTGCTTCAGGCACAGTGTCTTCAGGGTGGCCTATGTTACAATATGTTAGGGTTGCTCCTCTCCTCCAGATATTTGCCCTGAATTAGTTGGATTGGATGGCAGTAGGACTAAATGAATCTGGATCTATTCAACAGACAAAAAAAAAAAACCAAAATAGTTCAGATTGGCAGTCAGAATGCTTGATGGTGGAACTGGAATTATAACATGCAGACAGCACACAATGATACTTCGCAGGATATCAGCAATATTATGTAGAGCAGTATGTATCGTATCTTTGCCCATCTGTTTAGAGAATTTATTCCAGGCCTGTTCACTTTCCCTGCTATTTTTTAGAATATTAATGTGTTGATGAGTGATGGGTTGTACATTAGCAAACCATGATGTTATAGAGCATACCGAAAACCAGATGCCTAATACAAGAGATAATTTACCAAAGCAACTGACAAACAAATAACAAAGCAATTTTAAAGAAAAGCATAGCATAGTGCCTCCAGGACATAAGAAAGTTGACTCAGTCTTCCATCCTTCTGAGGTTGATAAAATGAAGACCCAGCTTGTTGGAGACAATATGCAAATAATGCCTCTATATTATAAACCACTTAGAGAGTGCTGTAAATATTTATAAGCCTAAATGCTATAGCTATTCCTTTTTTAACAAGTGATTCTATTTTACTCAGAACATAGAACAAAGATGAAGACTTAAAACCACATAATTTATAAGATATAGTAGCAAGAATTCTACTATGGTGACTGTCCAGTAAAAAATAAAGATTACTGAAATTTCAGAGAAATTATGTACATTTTTACAAATTTAATGAATTATGTTTACTCTATTATGTGTTGTATTGTATTGGTTACTGTCAATATTTACTAGAAGTATTCCCTTCCATACTTTCCCAGCTTGGGAGCCCTCCAGATATGTGCCTTCAACTCCCATAGTCCCCACCCGATATCATATTGAGATTATATGACAGCAACAATTTATATCTTGAGACAGCGTGTCTGGAAAGGCTGCCTACTAGATGTATAGTGCAGTGCCAACAGTATCTCAGTTTTCATTTTCTACATCCATATAAAAGTCTTTTATGACAACTGGATTCAGACATTATTATTTAAGACAAATGTGGTCAATTTATAGTCCTATAGATGCTGGACAATTGGTTATTAACAACTGAACTGCATTGTTTTACAGGCAACTTCTCCAAAGAGCTCGATTTAATATCCATATGCACATACAGATGCATCACTAGTGATGAATTCAAGAAACTGTGAATGAAGGCAAATATACCTGTCCCAGGATAATGTTGCAAGATCGAATCTGGGTCGGTCACTGACACCAGAGATTTACTCTTCCAAGTTTTCAGACTCATGCTGGACCCATTTTCAGGAAACTTCTAGAACTTTCCTGAAGATGGGCTCCAGCATGAGTCCGAAAGCTCAGAAGAGTAGATCTTTGGTCCCGATGATTGACCTAGATCTTTCAAGTAACTTCCTTGTCCTGAACAGAGATGGTGCTGCAAAAATGTTTGGTGAACTGTGAATATAAATTGCAGGAGATATCCAATATGCCAGGATGAATCATTTTATTGTAACTGGGTTTTTGAAATGCTCCAGTCTAGTTAGAGCACAGGGAAACAATTATCTAACTGCCATATATTCAGTAGAAGAATAGAGGAAGGCAAACATTAAGAACAGATTGTGTCTTCTTTTTGCCTCAAGAATGTACTGCTTCAAATATAAATATTTTTGGTTATATCATGGTTTGTGGGGTTTCATCTGTAACATTTAAAGGGAGATTATTGCAAATAGCAAAATTAAAAAGTTACGTTCCTGACTGTAAAAAAAAAATTTTTTTAGTGGTATTATCAACCCTGAGGATAACAAACAACATTGTCCCTCAAAAAATACACATTTTAAACAGTCTCTTGAAACTTGGCACTTGAGTTTTCCAGCTAGATGTTTACCAGGACAAGGGAGACTTTCTTTAGATAATGTAAAGCAGAGAGAGAGCCAACCTGTGGTTCCAAGCACAGATACATCCCTCTAAATCCTTTCAGCTGGTGTTTCCATACTTAAGCAGCACTTTTGCTGAAAATTAAAAATTCTATTTCCACCATTTTGAGGTGGAATAGAGATGATAACTGTAGTCTAAATGTAAAGCAAACATGCAAAGAACCTATGCCAAAGCCAGAGAATCCCAGTCTGGCCTGCATGTGTAGAAAGCCCAGTTCATTTTATGTCATCACCCTACTGTTTGTCACCCTTGATTTTCCCCTCAAATACATGAAGGCTTCCTTTGTCTGACATAGCTTTGCAAACAGAGCTTAAGTATGATCTCTGGCCACCACAAAGTTACCCCCTTATGGTGTAAAACCTGATCTTTCAAAACACAGAAATTAGTACACACCTTCATTGTGAGACATAATGGGCTCTGCAGCAAAACAATATTACAACTGATGCACTGTGCCATTGGCCCAAATTAAGTCATCTGTACAGAATGACTCATTGATCAGAGGAAGGGACGTATCACTGAGGGAATGTATAAAAGAAGACAAGATAGCAATCTTATTCAGGATACAGATGCCAAGTAGACTGGCAACTGAATGTTACTTCAACATCAGAGACAGGATTACATCCTTTACTACATCTGAAAAAAGAGCCAGTTTGGTGCAGTGGTTAAGGCATCACACTAGAAACTGGGAGATTGTGAGTTCTAGTCTCAACTTAGGCACAAAATCAACTGTGTGACTTTGATCAGTCACTTTCTCTCAGCCCTAGGAAGGAGGCAATGGCAATTCCCTTCCAAAAAAAACCTTGCTAAGAAAATTACAGGGACTAGTCTAGACCAGGGGTGTCAAACCTGCGGCATGCGAGCCAGATCCCCTGGTCATGCACTGGCCATGCAAACCCCCATTTCAGTGATACATCATGTGACAACATGATGATGCAAGTTTGACACCCCCATCTCCAGGAGTCAAAAACTGACTTGAAGAAATACACACTACATCTAAAAATTTGTAATGATTGTGTTCCATGTAATGGTTTGATGTCCAATATAGAAGAATAGCTAGAAGGTTGCTACTACAGTCTTGAAATCTGTCTAAGGTAGTTGAGCCACACTACCAAATATGAGAGCTTCACCAGATGAAGGCAATACAGTCAATTAAATAGAGGAACAACACAGAAATGCAGCCAGGATAACTCTCTGAGCTATTCTTAAAGGTGTTAAATAGCTTCTGAAGATACAGTAGTTCAAGTATATGCTCATGTCTTGCCTTTGCATACTTTCCAAGAATCTACTTTCTTCCAATGGCATGCAAATTATATAAATCCTTTCAATTTATGTTATATTAATAAAACTGTATAAAATGCATATACAAAATGCATATGAAATGTGTAGGTAACATCCTTAAGTGGAAATACATAAGCATTTAATAATTAATCTTTTTTTTAAAGAAATGTACTCATAACACTAATATTTTCCGCAAATATTCAGCTACAGATAGTCTGTTAGCCACACCCACACAGTTTCATTATCTAGACATGCTTGGGACAAAAACATGGGAAGATGACACAAAAGAAGCAGTTCCCACGCTTCTACACTACAGTAATGTATGGATCAGGCCAAAGAGAATAAATCAGAGTTATAAAAACTTAAAAGTTTAGCATTACAAGCTGCTTGAGAGCTCATAATGTCTTGGAATAGGAAATCTATTTTCCTGCTAGTTCCAGATTTCCTCTTTCTTTACTCATCAATCTGCCTAAGTCATTTTTCAAAATTTTAAAAGTGACTGTTCCCTTCTTCTCTATTCCCCTATTTCTGTAGCCTCTTTTCTCAGGAGCTACAGATATGTGAGCTATAAATTCAAAGGGGTTCTTTTCTCTAGAATTTCACAGTATTTTAGGCCAAAGGTTAGAGGGATGTAATTTAAAAAGCTAATCAAAATGCAGCAAGAACCCATGTTGTTTGCAAATTGTAAGTAGGCCACAATTGTAAAAAAAAAAAAAAAAAAAAACTGTTTTACTTATGCTTCTGCCAGCGGGCAAAGCTAACAAGCTAGCCTTCCCAATCCAGATGCAACATTTAAAAAGCAGACAGATGTAGCTGTTTGTGTTTGATAACCAGTTTGATAAGTCAAAAGTCAAAGAAGAGTAATTGAAATCATACGTTATGACATCTGAAATGAAAATCAAGGACTTCAATTCAAAGTGAAGAAATCAGAAGGTTCTGTAGCTCAGTGGTAAAATACATGCTTAGCATGAAGTTGGTCCTGATTTTAATCTCTTATCCTAGAAAAACTCCTATTTGGAATCCTGGATTGCTGTTTCCAATGTAGACAGTCCTGAAATACAACAGATGGGCCAAAAGTGCAACTCCTCATTAGGATGATTTCTGTGTTCCTAACAACTTATTTAATACGACCCAAAGGAGCATTTTGTTTAATCAGTGGAGATTTCCATCTCAGTAAAGGCCTGGGGGGGGGGGCATAAGCTAGAAAAACTGTTAGAACTGCCTTTTATGGTGGCTCTGGAGCTTCTTCTGTGCTCTTGAGCTAAGCGGGCCTTCGACTGGGGAAATGAATACTATAAAGATGTAGGAGATCCATCTATTTGCTATATTGTGGGATTTTCATTATAACAATCAATCACAATTCAGGCCTCTCTGAAAGAAAGAAGACATGAAGGCTTGAGAGGGGTCTTCACCATTCTTGAAGACCGTCTGCAATATTTATTTCAATAGTGGGACTCTTCCTACTACTTTATGGTGAAGAATTAGGCCTGTGCTTAGAAACACTGAAGAAACTGTTCATGAAAATGTTAACTTTGTCAAAGGCGCATGAAAAAGCCATTGTTCTTCTGAGCTATAACTAAGTGGCTCTTAACAATGTCACTACAGTATTGCTCATTTTAAGTCTCTGATGTTGACAAGGCTATGGTGACCTCAGGTCATTCGCTGAGTACACACTGGTCATGCATGTTCAAGTGAAGTGCCTACAGGCTGTTTTGAATAATTCAGGTTTCGGCCTTGTTTTTCATGCACAGTGCAGTTGTACTCTTAATCTATTTGACTATAGTCTTTCCAGCAAATCCCAGAAATACAACAAGTTACTGCTCCATCTCCAAGTGATATTTGATAAACACTCTGCATGAGGGGCTGAGAAATAGTGGGGCTGGGAGGTGGAAGAGAAAAGAAAAGCCTGGCTTGCATCTAAGCTTTATTGGTATTTAGAAAGGCTATTAAGGTTAATTTTTCCTTTGAGGGTTCTTGAGAGTAAGTAGAGTTTAAATTATTTGGAATGATTTTTCCTTAGTATATATGATTATGTATATAGATAGTACACTATTTGTTTTGAGGGTATATGATCTTATATTAACAGTATAAAAGGATTGGTGTGTATGCTGTTTAGATTCAGTTTTATGTTTGAAGCACCATAAAGAAACATAGGTGTGTGCAGGATATGGTTAAAAAGTAAAGATGGCAGCTGCAACAGTGCAATCAAAGCTGTTTTTCATGTGTTATGCAATGTACATACAAATCAGGCAGTCCATCTTCATGATCACTTTCTTGACTTTTTCAACCACACTCTAAGGACACCCCTCTTCAACAGAAAGTTTTGTTCAGTGTACATCTAGACAAAACATTTAACATTCTTTCATCAAATCCATTTTGTTGTTTTTGTACCTTCAACTCAGTGTTGACGGCTGGTAAATGCCTCGATGAGTTCCTGCAGTTTTCTTGGCAAGATTTCAGAAGAGGTTTGTCTTTACTTGCTTTCTAGGACTGAAAGAGAGGGACTGGTCCAAGGTCACCCAGCTGGCTTTATATCTAAGGCACAACTAGAACTCATTCATGGTGTCCTGGTGCCTGAACCACTACACTGAGATGGCTCCAAATCCATGAGATAGCGCCATATGCGCTGTCCTGACAACATATATCTTTTCTACTTCAATAGTGAATTCAAGTGGTGCTCTCCTGACAGCATCAATATAGGACAAGTTAAAGAAAGCAATTTTGAATTTTATTCTGGAAGGAAAAATATCCACCAATTGCTCTCCCTAGAATGAGCTGGAGTGGCAGGAGGTGAATTTTGAGAGATGTACAGTATTTCACATAGGATTTTTTTTTGTCTGCTTCAAAATTCTTTTTGAGAGGAAATAAGAGTACTACAGTGTTTATTTGCTGGTTGCAAACATGTACTAAATACTCAAGGATGCTTAGATGTCCTAACTCAACTATTCTTTCCATAACCCACCTTAAATAAAATGCTTGGTTTGATTTTTGCTAGGAAAACATGGGCAAGGGTGATCAGCAAACCAATATCCTATTTCTGAATATGTCCATGAAAATCTCCATGATTTATCTTTAATCTCCATGCTAAAGAAATATTATAAGATAATCAATCAACTAAATTATTTTCATTTGGATCATTGCAGTATATTTAATGTGGAGGCAAAGGCAATGGAGTATGGTTTGGAATATTTTGTATTTCTCAGATCACTCTACAACATTTAAGCAATACTGACGTTTATAAGCAAGCAATAACATGAAGCTGTGTACCTGAATTCATAATTATATATTTTCACAAATTTAAAACTGGAAATTAAAGTTCTCTTTTTAATTTCTTGAATAAGCAAAGACAATTTGGGTTTACATTCAAAGGGAAATATATGTAACACAATAGTGTCTCCTTTGATATATATATATGCTCCAAAAACTGATAGGGTTTTTTTCTTTTGTGAAGCAAGTGCAACTAAATACTATCTCAATCCATTTTTTTCAGTTCTCTGAATTTTAACTAAAGATATATAGCCAAGGTCTAAAAGAAGTACAGTACATTATTTTTGCCCAGGTCTACTGTTTAAGAGTCCCAACTATATAACTATAAATATATTATTTTCAGAACTACAGTGTTCTTATAATCAACTTTTAATTTCTTCTTGAATCAGCAAGAATAAATATGAGCATTTAATCCAAACTATATGTTAAAGCAGCTATAGCTATAGCAGCTAAAGCATAACAAGTGTATCAGTCAACAAATCTAGTTTTCCATTCCCAAATGGCAGCCACCTAGTGGGCAGATTCAATAAAGTACTATATTCCGCTTATTAATATGCTATGCTTTGATGTAACTTACTTTCTGTATTAAGATAAATCTGCCATATTCTTTGCAGGATTACTTGTTAACCAATGTAATTCTATCCCAACTTACTCAGAAGTTAGCCCATTAAGTTCAAGTTCTTAAAGTTTTCAATAGCAAAGCAAGCCACTTGTTCATTGTCTATCATCTATTGTATTCCTTTTCAGTTATTAAATTTTTAAATCTTTAAAATTTCTCTTTTGAACGCATCGGCCAATGAAGCAAAACTATTAGCAAGTGGACTGCATCACTTTGGGAGTAGAGAAGAATTTACAAAGCGTTTTGTTGTAGATTCAACCTAAAATCTACCTGTTGTAGATTTACCTTTTTTTTTGCAAATTGAATTTCTTGTGGTTTCAATCTTATTCTGTATGAATAATTTAGTTCTATTGCTCATTGAAAAAAAGAAATAAAAAATAAAAATTATGCTTTTTTATTGTCTTTGTTATTGTTAAATTTTCTGCTATTTAAATTTTCTCTGATCTTCTGAGGAAGCATACATTGTTAGGTTACATCAGGCAACTCAAGATCACATTTGAATATCAACAACTATTACAAGTACTTGGTTGATACCTAGGATGCTGGCAGCAACCTGTATCAACCATTACCACCAATCAATGGTATTTGTGATGCATTTTTTAATGTTCAGTTGACTGAGTTTCATGTTCAATGAATAAAGTATATAATAATAATACAGCTATTTCCTTTTATTAGGTAAGGTGTTAAAAATTAGGAGTTTGTTTTTGCTAAGTGTTCTGGAAATGAACGCTAGCTCTCAACCCTTCTAAACAAATATATAAATTAATTTGCCCCGATTAATCAGAAGTTGAAATGTGATTTAAGTTAAGGACAGTGGCTTATTCAAGTATTTAGATTGTAACATTCAGTTAAAATACAATAGCCATAATCTGCAGATGTTATTTCAGTCAAAGATATTTAGATATAAGTATAAGTATGTTAACAATAATTATTTGTTGTGTTATATTTATTAAGGAAAAATCCACTATTGACACCTGTATATACAATACAGCTAGATTTCTGTAACCTAATACAGATAGTTCTCAACTTACACCATAATTGAGCCCAAAATTTCTGTTGCTAAACAAGACAGTTGTTAAGTGAGTTTGCCCCATTTTATGACCTTTCTTTCCACAGTTGTGAAGTGAATCACTGCAATTGTTTAGTAACACCATTGTTCACTGAATTTGGCTTCCCTTTAACATTGCTTGTTGGAAGGTTGCAAAAGGTAACCACATGACCCTGGGACACTGCAACTGACATAAATATGAGTCAGTGGCCAAGTGCCCAAATTTTGATTACATGACCATGGGATGCTACAACAGTTATAAGTGTGAAAAACAGTTATAAGTGGCAAAGGTTCTTTTTTTCAAAAGGCAACTGGACTTTGTTTTCCCTTGAAGGTGTTTCATTTCTCATCCAAGAAGCTTCTTCAGTTCTGTTCTTCAGAAAAAAGAACTCTTGGGACAACCATAACCTGGATGAGTAGGAATCTCCATAGATGGTTATAAATCACCTTTTCTCAGCGCCATTGTAACTTTCAGTCCCTAAATGAATGGTTTTTAAGTTGAAGACTACCTATAATTTTCTGATAGGGGGTTGAAATAGTGAAATGAATATTTGTCATACAATAAGGTGTATACCATACATTCCTTCATGGTGATAAATTACATTACTATAACCCTATACTCAAGATCACGTGAACCACAGAAATCCTTACTTTTCCACAATGGTAGATGTAGTTCTGACTAGGCAATGGACAATTAGGCATGAAATTGCCAGCTGACCCACCTAAACACACCCCAAGACTTGGGATTATGTCATGTGGTATGTCAAAGGGAATGATGGATCTGCTTTATAAAAGCCTGCCCAGTTCTGACACGGCTATATATTAGAATCTAATCCATACCAGCTCTGAAGCCACATACATAAATTATTTTCTTCATATTATTTGCCAGTAGGAAAGAAATGATTTAAAAGGTGGGAAAGGAATCAGTGAAAGGAGAGTGGCCTTTAAAAGGGTGATTTTTCTCTGACTTTCTGGAAGGGACTCCGCAGGGGAGCATAATTCTTCAGGGATCTTGACATTGGAACTCAGGACAGGATTGCTTTGCCCAAATATTATTGCAATGGTTATTATCTGACTCTGAAAAAATCTTCAGAATGATCTTTATGCTAAACTATACTAAATCATGAAGAACATTCTTAACCGTTCTTAACCGAACATACATCACAGCCTTGTTAAGATTTACAGATCTCTGAAAACTATAGAATTGCATGAAGCTTACGTTTTTATGGGGCTCTGTAGCACTTCTTCATAGCTGATCTCTCTCTCTCTCTCTCTCTCTCTCTCTCTCTCTCTCTCTCTCTCTCTCTCTCTCTCTCTCTCTCTCTCTCTCTCTCTCATATAGATATATAATCTACACACACACACACACACATATACACACACCATATTTTTCAGACTATAAGACTCACTTTTTTGACTCTCAAAATGGGGTGAAAATGTCTGTGCGTCTTATAGACCGAATATTACCAAAGCCCTGTCTACCTGCCATTTTTTGGCCTCCGCATGCCTCCTTTCCGGGCCTTTTTCAGGCCTTTTTGGCCGTTTGGGGGCTTTTTCCAGCCCGTTTTTGAGGCTCTTTTTGGCCTGTTTTCAAGGCTTTTCTAGGCCCGTTTATGAGGCTTTTTTGGGCTGTTTTTGAGGCTTTTTCGGCCTGTTAAAAAACCCTCAAAAATGGGCCAACCCCTCCCTAAAAACAGGCCAAAAAACCCCTCAAAACGGGCTGAAAAAAACCTCGAAAGTGGGCCCCAAAACGGGCCAAAAAATCTTGAAAGGGGCCAAAAAAGCTTTGAAAATGGGTAGAAGAAAGGCTAGGAAAGGAGTGAAAGAAGGCCTCAAAAAGGGCCAAAAACAAGGCGCTCAGAAGGCAAAAACCTTTTTTTCTTGTTCTGTTCCTCTTCTAAATTAAGATGTGTCTTATAGACAGATGTGTCTTATGAACACAATGTATTGCAGCATTATTGTGTAACATTGACAAATGAAACAGGTGAAGCATGGGGATTAATGGATTTATCATGTCAGTGAATATTGTTTCTCTGTCAAAACTTTCTTTTGATTTTGCTTTATATTGCTATCCATGGGGTTTTCTTAATAAAAAGACAGAAATGGTTTACCACTGTCTTCTCCTGACTGATATGAAATGATACTTTTGCCATTGTTATTAAAGGGATCATTCACATCCAGCATCTTCCTGTATCATTGCTGTCAAATACAGATGTCTGCTTCCTTTAAATGAGCAGCTAGTTTGACCTTCAAACCATGGGACATCCTGCTGAAAGTGTACTCTCTCAATATATTACTGGCTTTCTTCACTCATCCTTTCCAGGAACATCCCTACTACCCTGAGAAGGCAGCATAGCTGGCCTTGAGGGATCTGACTTTTAACTGAGAAAATTATCTAAATAATAATAACATTCAGCAGTCCTTTCTCAGAACTTGAGAAATCTTTATTTGGAGACCTTTATTGACAATTGTCAATCAGAATAGTGACAATAGAATAGTGACAATATTCAGAATATGAAATGGTGACATTAAGAAATTACATAATAAAAAGAAATTACATAATAAACCTAATTCATAATTAGATAACAATTTCATTCTTTATGTTTATTTTCCTACTTACTTTACATATACACCACTATAGTCTCATCTTAATCCAGATCAGTCCACTCTTTCTTAACTCAGCAATAGTATAGTCAGAGAGGTCTCTGTTGTTATTCTCAAAATATCTAACAATTTTGCAATGACGTAGATAAAATATGACTTGATCTGAGGAACAATAACATCGCTATCACCTAAATTTTCTACATGTACACATGTACACTTAATTCACAAATTGGATTGGCCTCAGTCAGCCTCAATGTTCTTGCCTAGGCTTGGGGGTGTTGGGGGCCCAGATAGTATAAAAATTCCAGAGAAACCTATAGCTGTAGACTAGGAATCTGAAGTATGTATGTATGTATGTATGTATGTATGTATGTATGTATGTATGTATGTATGTATGAATTTTTAAAAACCTACCATATTTTTCAGATTATAACACGGACCTTTTTCCCTCAATAAAGAGGATGAACATCTGGGTGCATCTTATACACTGAATACAGCATTTTTGGTTTACCGAAACCCTGCTCTCTTTGCAAAAATGGACGTGTAGGGAGTTTGGGAGGCTTGTAAAGTGCAGGGGAGGACAAAAAAAAAGCAAAACATGGGCCATTCCCCCCTCCCAGGAGCACTCTAGAAGCTTCTGCACACACACACCCTTTTTTTTGTGCAAAAAACAAGCTGTTTTTTGCTCGTTTTTGCCCCCACCCCCACCCCAGGAGCACACTTAAGAGCCTCCCAATGCTCTGCATGCCCTTTTTTTTTTTTTGTGAAAAAGTTTTTTGCTCATTTTTGCTCCCCCCAGCCCTCTACAAGCCTCCAAAAGCTCTGCATGCCCCCCCTTTTTTTTTTGCAAAAAATGAGGCATGCAGAGGGTTTGGGAGGCCTGCAGAGTGCAAAACCTTTTTTTTAACTTATCTCTTCAAAATTGTGATGCATCTTATACTCTGGTGCATCTTATACTCCGAAAAATACAATATTTCCATACTGTTGCCAAAAACTGTGGGAAATCTAGTAATCAGAAATTGAACTTGAAAACATTCATTAATTCATATTTAGACCAAATTAAAGCAGAATAATATTTGTAACACTATGAAAGCTTCTGTTTGTAAAGTACAACTAAACTATAAATATAACTTGGAAAGCAAGACTGAAAATTATGTACCATCAAGTCAGCATTGATGGTATTAACCATAAAAGATTTTTAAAAATAAACTCTCTCCCTCTCTACATCCCCCCCACCCAGACACGAGCAAATGTTATAAAAGGCCAAGAAAACCAGGCACTTTTTCAAACAAGTAAATTTGCTGGACCCTCCAGAATTCCCAGAATAATATCCCACATTTAAATGTTACATCCCTTGTCTATATATCTAAATGTAAAGTGCATCCCCAGAGAGCTGATAGAAGTCTGTTATTACATTTTACATGCATTCCAGAATTGTTATATTAAACTTTTATTGTACTAGTTCCCTTCTGATTCTAGGAGTCTGATGCTAGTTTTAAAAATGTGGATTATCCATGGCACTGTAGCCCTGCATTATTTTCTTCTTCTTCTTTTTTATTTTTTTTTATTTTAATTGAACAAAAACACAAAAAAAAAGAATCATCCTTCATTACATCTTTTAGAAAGTGTGTCGATTGGTTACAGTTAAATTTCATGCATTTCTTCCACAGTCATTACTTATAGTTCATATTAGATTATATACTTTAAATCAAAAATCTTTGTATATCATACTATTAACGTACTACAATTCTCATTTGACTACAATTATTTGAACATGCTTTTACCTCAAATCATTCATACTTAAAGACATGCTTTTACCTCAAATCATTCATACTTAAAGACACAGCCACATTATGGCATTCATTAGCTATTTCAAAAAAATCCTCCAATAACATTACACCTTTATAACACTTTTTAAATAAAAGTCAATTAATAAAGTTTCTAAACCTTCCCCCCCACTCTTTTTTCCCCAACTCACTGTTTAGAATTTATATCCATAGAATGTATATATTGTTAAACAATGACCATTAACATTTCCTTATTATTATTATAATTGGCTAAAAATCAGTTATTATTTATGTCCCATCTCCTCTCGTCAGCCCCCCCCCAAAAAACCTACACCTTTATAACAAGATCTAAATAAAAATTTGTTAATAAAATTTTATAGGTCTTTTTCCCAAGTCACAATTTGCAATTTATATCCAAATTTCTTTTACTAGATTACCATAAATGTATATATCATTAAACTGTACCCATTATAATTTCCTTATTGTTATTATGGTTAATTAATTGTTAGCGAATAAACATTTGATAACAATCTAAAACAATCTAAGAGTTACAAAATTCCTACTAATTAATCACCAAAATCAACTAATTTTTTATTATCAACTTTCATTGTCAACCTGTATCTTTCCAGTAACAAAACAGTCTTATCTCTCTTTCCAATTGTGATGTCAGTTTTCTTTTTATCTCCTTTATAAGGTTTTTATAGACTTCTCTCTGCACATTGAACTCACTGTTTAGGATTTATATCCAAGTTACTTTTGCCAATACAATAGCATGTATATATTGTTAAACAATGTCCATTGACATTTCCTTGTTGTTATTTTAATTGGCTAAAAATCATTTACTATTTATGTTCCATCTCCTCTCATCCGAGCCCCCCCAAAAAACCTTACACCTTTATAACAAGATCTAAATAAAAATTTGTTAGTAAAATTTTTCTTTTTCCCAAGTCACAATTTACAATTTATATCCAAATTTCTTTTACTAGATTGCCAATACATGTATATATCATTACGCTGTATCCATTATCATTTCATTATTATTATTATGGTTAATTAATTGTTAGCGAATAAACATTTGATAACAACCTAAAACAATCGAAGAGTTACAAAATTCCTACTTATTAATCACCAATATCAACTAATTTTTATTATCAACTTTCATTGTCAACCTGTATCTTTCCAGTAACAAAACAGTCTTATCTCTCTTGCCAATTGTAGTGTCTTCTTTTTATCTCCTTTATAAGGTTTTTAAAGGCTTATCTCCGCACTTTGTTGCTTGAAGGGTCTCTCAGATAATCTTGTTGTCCACCAGTTGCTACTAAAATTAGCTTGTCTTTGGTTGTCAATCTTGCTTCTGAAAACATTTCTCTTCTTATGTCTATCATCATTAGTATTTTTTTTCCTTTTGTGTCCTGGAATCTGGGGTAGAGCTCCAATTCGTCAAATTCCCTTTTCCATATTCCCTTCTTTCCACTTTCACCCACATTTGCTCCATTAATAAATTCATCTATTGTCCTATCTTTGTCTTCTATATCTTCATTCTCCCCTTTAATTTTTGGAGCTCCAACCCCATCATCTTTTTCTGTGAGGAAGACTAGTCTTTACAACTTCTTCTCAATTCTCCCATATCCTTCCAATAGATTTTGAATTCCAGCCAAGATATTTTGGAATTTTAAGGTTTCCTCATCTGAATATTGATCCATGTTTCCAAAACAAGAAGAAAGAAAAAGACAAAATAAATTAATAGCCACTGCCACTCTAGCCCTCCTGGCCTCTTTTATTTTTATTTTAGATTGACTTGAACACAAGTTCTTTTATGCTCTTCAAAGGAGAAGCGTTCTGTTCCCCCCTCTTTCTTTCCCCTGCCAAAATAGTTCTCAAAGGCACCTGTGAAAAAAATTCGTGCCCTTGGCTCTTTATCAGTTTCTGTAAACAAGTTGCAAACCCTTCAGCTACAAAGTTAATGAAGTCAAATAAGGAAAGAAAAGAAATACGTTGTTTCAAAAACCCCAGCCTCTGACCTCCGAGTGGCAGTGTGCTAATTTTTCACCTTCTAATATTTATCTCTGGCTAATAGGAAACAAAGTTCCTTAGATTTCTTTTAGTGAGATTTAATAACAAGTAATAGGAAGAATTGTTAAAATAAGAAGGAAGGTTTTAATCCAGAAATCAAAAAAATAAAACAACAAAAAGCAGAAGAAAAAAAATCAATCCGTTCACTTTAAGAGGAGAAATGAAAAACGTTGTGAGCACTTCAATCCACAAAGAATAGTTACAAAGAAAAAAACTTTCCACAGCAATCCAATTAGGGTTATTTTCGCCGCTCAGTTCTTTTGCTTAAGGATCTAATTTGGCTTTAAAGAAAATTTTCTTTGGGCAGTCTTTAGCAAAATAGAAAAAATACCTGACCAGATGGACTCACTTTCTCTTTTCACTTCCTTCCTTCCAGAGCATCCCGATTTCATCAGCCTGGGGGCTGCCTGTTCACCGTTGGCTTGAAGCACTTCCCTTGGGTCGATCAGGGATTTTGCGATGTCCCTGAAACCAGCAAGGCTTTGTCTTCCTGATCACCGTCTCTATGGGATGGTTTAGATCTCAATGGACCGTCCAGTGGCAAAAGTGTCAATGGCAGTATCGAGATTGCACGTTGTGACATCACAATGTGGCTCCTCCTTCTCAACCCTGCATTATTTTCATTGCAACATTTTGGCAGGAATGGGACTATTGAGACTTCCCTAAAGAAGCGCTAGGAAATTCACATTGGTCCTGTGGTTGATTTTTTAAAAATATGTCTCTAGGATCCATAAATCAAGCAAGATCCTTTCTACTTAAGAAACCAATGTGGATGGTGGATCTTTGCTATTTGATGAATATTTCTGTGTAAAATATAGTTTTCCCCAGTAAAGAGAAGAAGACAACCCAAAGCTAGGTGGCTGGACTGAGTTATAGTGACAAAATGTTCAATGTTGGAAAAGTTGAAGACCAGATTAGGGACAGATTGTCAGGAAGAAGATATATCTATGTGATTGCTAGGAGTTGAAAATGAGTTGATGGCACAAAAGCCAGCAAGCAAAACATAGTTTTACACAGCATGATTACAACTGATTTTTATCATGCTGAAACTATTAGGAAAATGGTTGTGAGAGTATTACCAAAATTGACAACAGGATCAGCATCTTAAATAAAGATATTCAAGCTAACAAAGGGGTGTCAAACTGAATTTCATTTAGGGCCACATCAGGGTTGTGGTTGACCTGGGTGAGCGTGGCCGACTGGGTGGGCATGGCTATTTGACACCACTCTCCAAACTGCTGGCATGTTTCCTCTTCGCATTGAGCAGACTGGGCCAAAGCCAAGCTGGCCAGTCCCTTACATTTTTCAGGATGGCCCCATGAGCTGGATCTGACCACATTGTCTTGAGTTTGATACACCTGGGCTAACAAATGAGCTTTTTGTATTGCTGGTAGCAATAGAAAATTCTCACCCTTATAGTCTCTGGGAAGAATATAATGAAAATATACATAAATGAATGTGCAAATCAATATTTAAAAAAACTACAGCATTCACTTAAGGTTAAATATTCCTGGAATAGTATTGCTTTGGCCCAGATTTTGAAGAACTTCTAAACCAGGGGCCTCTGTACATCCATGAGAGAGGATTTCATAAATAATAATTTATTAAACATCTGTGCCATCAGTTCCCAGTGACACAACAATCAAAACAAATAAATTGCAATAAAACCATCAAAAGGAAGATTAAAGGTTGCAAGAACGACAGATCAGTTGGAACAAAGCAATCCTCGCCCTCACTCATTAAAGACCTGTGAAGAGCCAGGTCTTCATGGCCTTTCTAAACAACAGCAGAGAGGGACTCACCTAGATCTTGAGAGAACCTCATTCCAGAAGGCAGGGGTTACTACAAGGAAGGCACACTTCTGGAGCTCCAAATAAATAACATTGTTTAATTGAAAGAATCCAGAGTTTCAGCCAAACATGTAAGATCAAATCAGTTGGGCAAATACTAAGGGAGACAGACCATAGCTCAAGTTAGAAGATTCCTCTTGAGAGGAAGGAGGACCTGCAAGAATTCCTCTTTAGAAGGCCAGGCAGGATTGGAAAGGTTGATTTCAGCAAAGTGTTGCCTAATCTGTCCTGGTATTGTATCCTGAGGGAATTTAAAGGATAGTTTGCATTTTGAATTTAGTCATACAAGTGCCATCTGGGGCAGTGAGCCTGGTTACTGCAAGAGTCTTATGAACAATTGTCCCATTCCCTGGGCTTGGTAATTTAGCTGTTGTATGACCTCAACCCCAGATTTATAGGCCAGGCTTTCCAAAATGATGCATTCATTTCCCAGCAACAAATGTCTCCCAATTTGATGCCTTCTAGAAGTATTATATTAAAACTCAACTAATGCCAATTCATTGTGATCAGTGTTTTTATATATTTTATAACTGAATAGAACACACCTTATTTTACTGTACATACCTCCAAACAAAATGTGTATTTGGAGAAATAGTTAAGAGAAGCTGCTGGAGGAACTATTCACAGACCAAGTGGGCCTTTCGCCATGACCGACTTAAAATGCTTTTACCTGTCCCTGATGCACAAAGCAATGCTGGAATTGAATAAGTTATCCCCACTGTCAATCCCTATCTGGCCTCTATTGTGTCTGTTCTGAATCATTGCTGAATGCAGTGTTTGGTGAATGAACTATTTGTTGCTGTCCTTTCAGCATCTCTCACCAGTCAATGGAGAAGAACATACAGGGACAGTGAAAGCACTGAAGAATATGAAGAATGTTGTTTCATTTCAATAAACTTTTCTTAATTGGCTTTTCTGTTCCAACTCCCTCTAGGTATCTCCCAAGTTAAAACAAAATATGGAGAAAAATGTTAATATATTTCAGGACAGAAAAAGGCCCAGGGATAAAGATTCTGCCATGAGGATGCAACTAAGTAGATCCTGTTCAGCAGAAAAATGGAAACTGACTAGATAACAAGGCTGCGCAGCAAACTGGATTCATATGATTTGAAGAATGCTGGGCATGTACATTGAACATACCAGGGACATATTAAACTAGCCTTTCCCAACCACCTTTTGTACCAGGGACCAGTTTCATGGAAGACAAATTTTCCACAGAGAGAGAGGGGGGATGGTTTTGCTTTTAGTTGCTTACCCACCATTTACCTACAGCTGTGTGTCCCAGTTCCTAACAGGCCATGAACTGGTACTAGTACACAGCATAGGGGTTGAGGATTCTGTATTAAATCAAAGTGTCAGAAACCTCAGGAAAAATGCAGCTGCTTTAAGATAAAGCAACCAATGCTTTAAAAACCATGATAAAGCAACCAATGCTTTAAAAACCATGTTTTTATTTACCATCTGGGCTGTTACAGAGTCTTACAAGATTGCCTTGTTGTCTATCAGGGTTCCAAATAACATCCCAAAGTAAATCAGAGTCCAAGGCAAAGTATTGGTCAAAGTTCAAATTTATTAAGAGAGTCATTTTGGCACATCTGGGAAAACCCAAATCTGAAAGCTTTCCACTTTTCCCCACCCAGTTGAAAGTTCAAGATCTTGCCCCCCAAGTCCATCACATGGTCCAATCTCTGACTGCCATACTGGCAGTTCCACCCATCCAATTCTGGTCAGGTGCAGATGTGCAGAGACAAAGGATGACCTTGGCTTTCTAGAAAGAATTTTGTTGTGACTACATAGTATGTGACTCCTTACAATCTCCCTCCCATTTTCCAACAATAGAAAATGCATAGCAGAATAATAGAAAGTATGGCAGGCCAAAGACCCCAAAGAAAAGATGGCTGCAGGCCTGACAGCCGGCATGCAAGATGGATGCAGGATCAACTTGGAAAGCAGGAAACAAAGACAGGGAAACATGCAAATATGAAATAAAAGTCCCTATCTTATTTTTTTGGTCCTTGCATAGAGGAAACAACAAGAATATGGCATCTAAAATGAAGATCCCTACATTTCATATATTGTTAAATCAGAACTCACAAATCTTCTCCTCCTCCTCCTCCTCCCATCTTCCTCTTTCTCCCCAAATAAAATAACGGAGGTTGAGTCATTTAAGAGTATGCCCTTCTTCCATGCTGGAGGACTGGAGAAAAATTAGCTTCAAAAATGGGTGTGGAGATGTGAGCAGTAGGAAAGGAATTCAAGAAACAAAGGGCCCGTGGAGAGTTCAAAAACTGGGAGAGAAATCTGTGATGTGCAAGATGGCTGGTAACTAGAGAGAAAACACCCAGCCTGCCTAATTCAAACTTTCATCCCACCTACTACTGCTCACAGCCTTTGTTTCCATGGCAGTAAGGGGTGCAGCATTACATTCCCCTCACCCCATGATCATGTGAAAAGTGGCAAAATGGGGAGTAGAAGTTCACACTCTAAGTCTGCCAAGGTTGAGAAACAATGTTTTAAAGGAGGAAAAGCTAGGTTTGTAACAACATAGACTCATTGTTCAAAGATTGAAAATAGAATGAAGACCACATTGTAGAAGAGGTGTTGTCAAACCAGGAGGGTGTCATAGCAAACAGTTAGTGAGAATAGACTCTATAAATGTATATATTCATCATGTTTACTCTACTATAATGACCATCCCATCTAAATGACAAACCAGCTGCAGCTATTTTGCATTCAAAAACCATCTGAAACCAATGCATTTCTGAGGAAAACTACAATAATAGCACCAAGAATACCCTCCCATCATCCAGAATAAAAAAGGGTTCTTTCCCAATTCCAATATAAAGGAACTATTTTTAAACTGAGTAAAAAACTATTGTCAGGGTTTCGAATGGACTCACTGCATGGAAGGCATTTGAAAAAGGAAAAAAAAAACCTAACATTCCTCCATGGGTAGTTCCTTGATTTGACTGACATTTGTAGAGTGAAAAAAAATGGCAAAGGACATTTATCTATATATTTATCTATGTATGGAAAGTTATTTATTTTCTGATGGAGAAGAGATATTATTTGATAAATATGTACTATATTCTCTGACCAGCATGGATTGGTGCTGTTTCAAGATATCTGCAGAGCAATAGAGAAGGGTGATACCAAGAGAAAAAGCATCCAATTTGCAGGTCTTGGTTCAAATGCTGGTGATATGGTTACTTCAAGGGTACATATGCAGAGCAAGTGAATCTGCAAAAAACAACTGCCCAGGTAGTAGTGCCTGTGATTTCCTCCCCACCTACTGTGCTGTGATGGTTATCATCAGGATTGTATATGGGAATTGAAGTGGTAAGGCTGCTATGAGATCTAAAAGCACAAACTGTTAAAAATGTGCATTATACCCATGTTCTTAACTATATTAGAAGAAAATCCTGAAATCTGTAAGCAAATTCAAAAATAAAAGCAGAAACCTTTTATTTAAACTGCGTGAAGCAAAGAGGCAGGGTATAAATTGTCCCTGAAAACCAGATCTTTTGGAATTGCCCCACAGAACCTGTTCAGCCTTCATGCACATTTTCTCCATATTCCTTTCATGTCATTTCTGCCTAATACAAGTAAGGAGACTGATCAAACACATTCTGCTCATTCCATCCAGCCCACAGACTCGGCATCCCAGCTGTATTGCTAACCTCACAAATTCACAGTGAAACCATCTTCACTCGTTCAAAAGCATTGCTACTTTCAAGGAGAAGACAAAGGAGGGTTCCTTAATTAACTTATTTCTACATTTAAAAAAAATTACTGGACATGTTTCACTCCTTTGTTAACCGTCTGGAGTCAAGAGTTGAGTAGCAATCCTTTTCCCATGCAGTGAAAATGCAGCATATTATTCCGAATTGCTTATTTTTTCTGTCAACTACTCAAACCGAGAGGAGGGAACTTGATTTATGCAAAGTTCATCAGAGATACATTTAGAATCTCACTCTTTCTGGGAGACCAAGGTAGCACATGTAGGAGTCACCTCTTCTGTCATGGAAGGTAATTGGCTTGAGACTTAAAATTCAAACCAGCAGTGTCTGTGATAAGGTGTCGAAAAAGTCAAAAAGGCAGTCACAACAGCAGGATTAAATCCACATTCACATACAAAGGGCAGCATGACCAAATTCACACTTACAAAAAAGCAGAATTTTGATCACATTGCAGCACACATTCAAATGTCTTTTTCTATTAGAGGCTTTCCATCTGTAGGCTGCTGAGGCATGTATCAGGAAGGAAAGAAAAGGGAGGAGAAGGAGCAGAAGAAAAAAAAGAGATGATAACAATAAAGTCGTCATTGTCCAATGGTAGAATGCATATTCAAGACCAAGGAAGCATTGGTTGAGGTCTTGGTTCATTGACCAACACACAGCTAATTTTGTCTTTTCAAAATAATGAGCCTTACAAGGCTTTTGTGAAAATAGCAAGGAGAGGGAAATCCATGTACCTTGCTTGTATAGTTAGGCTGCTTGGATCAAAAGATGTTTATTTAAACAGGAAAGCATTTATTATATAAGGCAAAACCACTGAATTTCCAATTATTCTTTCCCACTTTAGACTTGTCCCCAAATCAACATATCATTCCGGAAGAACCCTTGATCGCAGGAAGTTTGTAAGCAATTAGCATATATGGACTCCTTCCTTTCTTGATGACAAAACATACTTGTATTCTACTCTTTATTCTTTTCTATTACTATTCAATTGCCCCTAGTTTTAAAAAACCGAGCAATATGATATTACAACATGCTGTCCTGAAGGATGAGTCAGAGTACCTCCTCCCTGCATAAATATGAGGCCCATAGCAGGAAGACAGCCTTCATGTTGAATTTGCTGGAATTAACTGGTGTCTCAGCCAACATGCTTTTGTATTTTCATCTTTAATTCTAAGTGATATGCAATTCATGTGGTTTGGATTGCAAAGAGATTTGTTGTGATGGAAGGCGCATGAATCAAAGGAAAATTCCAAGAGATTATCTATGCAGTAAAGTTTAGACCATAATTTACTTCTTAGGGAATTCTGCTGCTTGTGATAACTTTTCTTGGACGTAAGCCTACTTCTCAATCATCCTCTTGAATACAGATCACAGATTTTATTCCTGGAAAATGGCTGATTCAAGTGTCTCTGTGTGTTTATGTTTACTTTTTCTCCTTATTTGTTTGCACAATGACATATATCATTATGGTATCATGGCACGGGGGGACATTAATGTGTTTTTGTTTTAGAATAACATTGAGCTACAGTATTAGAAAAACGCACAAGTTTTCAATTTTTGGTATGTGTAAATACACACATATGCATATTTTCCTTTTAGAATTTTTCATTTGAAAACAGTAATGTGTTATACCATGATGTTTTAAAACATGTTATTTTAATTTTACACGTTTGTGATTTTGATTGCATTATAAGTTTAAAAATATTTTAAGAGGCTAGTATGGTCTAGCATTATTTGGCATTATTCAATTTAATTTTTGTGACACAGTGAAGACTCATTGATACCCTCAACTGTTAATCTTTTAGAACATGTCGTTTCCCAGTTATTTACAGGTATGCCTCTCTAGAATATGTTCTCCCTCCCCGGTCCTAATCAGTTTGTCGGGTAATTTATACTGACACTGTGATTGGAGAAAGAACTTACCTTAAACCTACCCATGCCTGGTTTTGGAACCAACATAATGTCGGTAGACTGGTAAAGTAAGGCTCCCAACCTGACTATGCTGCTCATTGAGCAGGTGACCATCGATCAGATCCCCATGTCTCAGTTTGCCTTACCTCAGAGGATTTGCAGACAAGTTAAAATTGTTCCCAAACAAAAGATGCAATTTAAAGAGGACTTAGAATTCTTAATGACATCATTAATTTCCTATATAATTAGACCCTAACAAGATTCAACACGTGTTTTACAACTGAAATTGTGAGCGCTTTCACTGTGCAACAAAGAAGCTTCCTTGGAAACTAATTGGATTCCCAGTCTCCATGTTTCAATGAATTCTCTTCTGCCCTGAGTGACCTGTAACACTAAACCATTGTGGGAACATCTTTTCTTTTTCTTCTCTGCTCGGATCTTTGCAATCAAGGAGTAGGATGAAACTTGCATATAAAGTTAGTGTCATGTATGTAAGTAACCTTACCTGAACCCCTTTGTTCTCCCTTTGACCTAGACCTTTATTCTGTATATTTCAATATTGCCTTTAGAAGGTAAAAAGTAGGAATCACCCATTCTTTATCATATTGATGACTAAAACAAAGTTACAAAACTTGACAAGCAGTCTATTTTCCAGATACCCAAACAAGCATTTAAGAAGAGTATTTTTATCTACACTACAGGAAGTAGGGTTTTGCTTTAATATTTTGTGACTGCCTGTAGTCCTAAGCAAATTATAAAATTCAGTGAATCTTATGAATAAGCATTGCACCATCGGTTATTTTTCCAACTTTTATTTTTTTTCTTGGCCCACATTCTTAAACCATTAAATTCTTTTCTATGTCCCTTAGCTACATTATTCTTAATATATTTTATGTATCTAGTGTTTCATTTATAAATTGCAGCTGAGTATATTCACTTTGCTTATAGTCATCCTTTTATTCTCTTTTCTTTCACTTTTACTAGCATTAGAGCATTTTCCAGAGAGCAGTTTTTTGTATAATGTCTCTGAAGTAGGATAATTTGAGCCTGTTCATTCAAATAAGAACTCCAATTTGATTTGTTTGATCTTCAGATTGTTTTCATGGTATTCTCAGGAATTTTCTCATAATAAAACAATATTTTATGGAACAATTTAGGGGGTCTTAGTGTTTTCCAAGTGGGTAAACACATAAAGCAATTAACTTTTATTTTTATTTTTGGAATATTTCTCATGGAGAAATATTCACTAATTATCAGATACTCTCCTTGCTATACTATATAGTCATGAACAAATCTTTTAATCTTTTTTGCAAGGGCATTAAAGCAGTTTGTAAAATACACAAAATTATCATTATTATTATTATTATTGTACAATTGTATCACAGCGGCCAGTTGTTTCGCTGGATTTGGCATTGGTTACTAGTCGGGCCCCACCCAGAGGCCTAGGACGTCGTAACGTATTTTCGTAATATGCGTGCAGATCCAAGCAGTGCGGCTTTTTGCATTTGACTGATGATGATTTTGTCAATTTTTAACTGTTTTAAATGTAATTCCAGTGCTTTTGGTATAGCACCGTGTGCCAATTACCACTGGAATTATCACTGCTGGTTTGTGCCATAGTCGTTGAATTTTTATTTTTAAGTCCTAGTATCTTGCGATTTTTTCATGTTCCTTCTCGGCGACCCTGCTATCACCTGGTATTGCGATGTCTATGATTGTGACCTTATTTTTCTCAACCAGTGTGATGTCTGGTGTATTATGCGCCAGTATTTTGTCGGTTTGTATACGGAAATCCCACAAGAATTATTATTATTATTATTATTATTATTATTATTATTATTATTACACAATTGTATCACAGCGGCCAGTTGTTTCGCCGGATTTGGCATTGGTTACTAGTCGGGCCCCACCCAGGGGCCTAGGACGTCGTAACGTATTTTCGTAATATACGTGCAGATCCAAGCAGTGCGGCTTTTTGCATTTGACTGATGGTGATTTTGTCAATTTTTAACTGTTTTAAATGTAATTCCAGTGCTTTTGGAATAGCACCCAGTGTGCCAATTACCACTGGAATTACCACTGCTGGTTTGTGCCATAGTCGTTGAATTTCGATTTTTAAGTCCTGGTATCTTGCGATTTTTTCATGTTCCTTCTCAGCGACCCTGCTATCCCCTGGTATTGCAATGTCTATGATTGTGACCTTATTTTTCTCAACCAGTGTGATGTCTGGTGTATTATGTGCCAGTATTTTGTCGGTTTGTATACGGAAATCCCACAAGATCTTGACCATCTGATTTTCGGTGACTTTTTCAGGCTGATGTTCCCACCAGTTTTTTGCTGTTTTGATATTATAATTTTTGCACAAATTCCAATGGATCATTTGTGCTACTGAATTGTGCCGCAATTTATAATCAGTCTGCGCGATTTTTTTACAGCAGCTGAGTATGTGATCAACAGTTTCATCAGCTTCTTTGCAAAGTCTGCATTTGGCATCATCAGAGGATTTTTCTATTTTGGCCTTAATGGCATTTGTGCGGATAGCTTGTTCTTGCGCAGCCAGGATTAGTGACTCTGTTTCTTTCTTTAATGTACCTGTTGTTAACCATAACCAAGTTTGTTCACTGTCCACTTTATCTTTTATTTTTTCCAGAAATTGGCCATGCAGTGCTTTGTTCTGCCAACTCTCCATTCTTGATTTTATCACATCTTTTCTGTATTCTTGTTTCGTCTGTTGGGCCTTCAGTAGATTTTTGTTCTTTACTTCGATTAATAGATGTTCTTGATTTTCTTTTAAATAATCAGCCAGTCCATGTTTTTCTTCTTCAACTGTTTGCTTCACTTGTAATAATCCTCTGCCACCTGATTTTCGGGGCAGATATAGTCTATCAGTATCACCACGTGGATGTAAACTGTAGTGCATTGTCATTAGTTTCCTGGTTTTTCGGTCCAAAAGGTCCAAATCAGCTTGTGTCCAGTTAACTATACCAGCTGTGTATCTTATAACTGGTATTGCCCAGGTATTTATGGCCTTGATTGTATTTCCACCATTCAATTTAGATTTTAAAATTTTCCTAACTCTGTTGGTGTACTCTCGCCTGACAATAGTTTTTACTTCTCCATGCTTGATGTTATCCAACTGCAGAATGCCTAAGTATTTGTAGGCTTCATTTTCTTTGCATTTAATTAATTGGCCATTGGGCATTTCAATTCCCTCACATGCAGTGATTTTGCCCCTTTTTATGGATACAGTGGCGCATTTTTCCATGCCAAACTGCATTGAAATATCGGTGCTGAATACTCGGACTGTGTTTGTCAATGATTGGATTTCTATTTCTGACTTTCCATAGAGTTTCAAATCATCCATATATAGTAGATGTGAAATTTTTTCAGCTTCTTTGGCTGTTTGGTAGCCTAATTTCATTTTTTTTAAGATTACTGATAGTGGGATCATTGCGATGATGAAGAGAAGAGGTGAAAGTGAATCACCCTGGAAAATTCCTCGCTTGATATTAACCATTCCGTAGATCTCATTCCCTACTGCCAACTCAGTTCTCCATTGTTTCATCGCCTTTTCAGTAAAGGATGTAATATTTTTGCTAATGCCAGTTGTTTCTAAGCATTTTATGATCCAACTATGTGGCAGTGAGTCAAATGCCTTTTTGTAATCAATCCAGGCCATATTCAAGTTTGTTTTTCTGTTCTTACAATTTTCTAATATCATTTTATCAATTAGAAGCTGATCTTTTGTGCCCCTGCTCCTTCTTTTGTTGCCTTTTTGCTCTACTGGCAAGATGTTGTTTGTTTCCAAATAATCCATCATATTATCTGCAATAATGCCTGTGAGTAATTTGAAGGTTGTTGGCAAGCATGTTATTGGTCTGTAGTTTTCAGGTGTTGTTCCTTTAGTTGGATCTTTCTGAATCAAGTATGTTTTTCCAGTTGTCAACCATTCATCAATTTGGCCCTTTTGTAAAATTTCATTCAGTTGCCTGGCCAATATTGCATGTAAACTGGTCAGATATTTGAGCCAGAAACCATGTAATTGGTCCTTTCCAGGTGATGTCCAATTCTTTACCTTTTTAACTCGATTTTTGACCATCTCAGTTGTTATTTCTAATACTTGCATTTGTTTGTTGCCAATGCTTTTCTCAAAGTCATGTATCCACTTTGCTTCCTTGTTGTAGTCCTTTGCATTTTCCCACAATTCTTTCCAGAATTCAACTGTGGCCTGTTTTTCTGGTTTTTCACTTTTGGTGTCACCATTTACATTAAGACTTTGATAAAAACGCCGTTGGTCTGATCGAAATTGCTGATTTTGATCGAAATTGCTGATTTTATTATTATTATTATTATTATTATTATTATTATGCAATTGTATCACAGCGGCCAGTTGTTTCACTGGATTTGGCATTGGTTACTAGTCGGGCCCCACCCAGGGGCCTAGGACGTCGTAACGTATTTTCGTAATATGCGTGCAGATCCAAGCAGTGCGGCTTTTTGCATTTGACTGATGGTGATTTTGTCAATTTTTAACTGTTTTAAATGTAATTCCAGTGCTTTTGGAATAGCACCCAGTGTGCCAATTACCACTGGAATTACCACTGCTGGTTTGTGCCATAGTCGTTGAATTTCAATTTTTAAGTCCTGGTATCTTGCGATTTTTTCATGTTCCTTCTCGGCGACCCTGCTATCACCTGGTATTGCGATGTCTATGATTGTGACCTTGTTTTTCTCAACCAGTGTGATGTCTGGTGTATTATGCGCCAGTATTTTGTCAGTTTGTATACGGAAATCCCACAAGATCTTGACCATCTGATTTTCGGTGACTTTTTCAGGCTGATGTTCCCACCAGTTTGTTGCTGTTTTAATATTATAATTTTTGCACAAATTCCAATGGATCATTTGTGCTACTGAATTGTGCCGCAATTTATAATCAGTCTGCGTGATTTTTTTACAGCAGCTGAGTATGTGATCAACAGTTTCATCAACTTCTTTGCAAAGTCTGCATTTGGCATCATCAGAGGATTTTTCGATTTTGGCCTTAATGGCATTTGTGCGGATAGCTTGTTCTTGCGCAGCCAGGATTAGTGACTCTGTTTCTTTCTTTAATGTACCTGTTTTTAACCATAACCAAGTTTGTTCACTGTCCACTTTATCTTTTATTTTTTCCAGAAATTGACCATGCAGTGCTTTGTTCTGCCAACTCTCCATTCTTGATTTTATCACATCTTTTCTGTATTCTTGTTTTGTCTGTTGGGCCTTCAGTAGATTTTTGTTCTTTACTTCGATTAATAGATGTTCTTGAGTGTCTTTTAAATAATCAGCCAGTGCATGTTTTTCTTCTTCAACTGTTTGCTTCACTTGTAATAATCCTCTGCCACCTGATTTTCGGGGCAGATACAGTCTATCAGTATCACCACGTGGATGTAAACTGTAGTGCATTGTCATTAGTTTCCTGGTTTTTCGGTCCAAAAGGTCCAAATCAGCTTGTGTCCAGTTAACTATGCCAGCTGTGTATCTTATAACTGGTATTGCCCAGGTATTTATGGCCTTGATTGTATTTCCACCATTCAATTTAGATTTCAGAATTTTCCTAACTCTGTTGGTGTACTCTCGCCTGACAATAGTTTTTACTTCTCCATGCTTGATGTTATCCAACTGCAGAATGCCTAAGTATTTGTAGGCTTCATTTTCTTTGCATTTAATTAGTTGGCCATTGGGCATTTCAATTCCCTCAGATGCAGTGATTTTGCCCCTTTTTATGGATACAGTGGCGCATTTTTCCATGCCAAACTGCATTGAAATATCGGTGCTGAATACTCGGACTGTATTTGTCAATGATTGGATTTCTATTTCTGACTTTCCATAGAGTTTCAAATCATCCATATATAGTAAATGCGAAATTTTTTCAGCTTTTTTGGCTGTTTGGTAGCCTAATTTCATTTTTTTTAAGATTACTGATAGTGGGATCATTGCGATGATGAAGAGAAGAGGTGAAAGTGAATCACCCTGGAAAATTCCTCGCTTGATATTAACCATTCCGTAGCTCTCATTCCCTACTGCCAACTCAGTTCTCCATTGTTTCATTGCCTTTTCAGTAAAGGATGTAATATTTTTGCTAATGCCAGTTGTTTCTAAGCATTTTATGATCCAACTATGTGGCAGTGAGTCAAATGCCTTTTTGTAATCAATCCAGACCATATTCAAGTTCGTTTTTCTGTTCTTACAATTTTCTAATATCATTTTATCAATTAGAAGCTGATCTTTTGTGCCCCTGCTCCTTCTTTTGTTGCCTTTTTGCTCTACTGGCAAGATGTTGTTTGTTTCCAAATAATCCATCATGTTATCTGCAATAATGCCTGTGAGTAATTTGAAGGTTGTTGGTAAGCATGTTATTGGTCTATAGTTTTCAGGTGTTGTTCCTTTAGTTGGATCTTTCTGAATCAAGTATGTTTTTCCAGTTGTTAACCATTCATCAATTTGGCCCTTTTGTAAAATTTCATTCAGTTGCCTGGCCAATATTGCATGTAAACTGGTCAGATATTTGAGCCAGAAACCATGTAATTGGTCTTTTCCAGGTGATGTCCAATTCTTTACCTTTTTAACTCGATTTTTGATCATCTCAGTTGTTATTTCTAATACTTGCATTTGTTTGTTGCCAATGCTTTTCTCAAAGTCATGTATCCACTTTGCTTCCTTGTTGTAGTCCTTTGCATTTTCCCACAATTCTTTCCAGAATTCAACTGTGGCCTGCTTTTCTGGTTTTTCACTTTTGGTGTCACCATTCACATTAAGACTTTGATAAAAACGCCGTTGGTCTGATCGAAATTGCTGATTTTGTTTATATTGGATGATTCGTGCCTCATATCTTTCAATTTTTCTAGCTGTTGCTGTTATCTGCTGTTTTACAATCTCTACAGCTTCATTGATGTTTCTTGTATCCAATCTATATCTTCTGATTAGCCGATCTATGATTTTGTTGTTTTTAAGCCGTTGCTCATGCATGTTCTTTAAGTTACTAGCATCTGCCCTTAATTTTTTGATTTTTTGTTCTAGACGGATTTTCCACTTTGGCTTTGATGCTTTTTCTGTTGTGTGACTAGGTACTTTAATTTTAATGCCTAGTTCATTAGTGACTATTACAGCTGCGCTGTACATTAACTGGTTTGTTTCCAAGATGGATTCCGGTTCAATTGTTGAAAACACTGCATTAACCATTTTCATGATAGGGGCCAAAATTTTCTTCGGCACAGTTTTTAGTGATGGTAAACGTTGCCTTTCCTCATTAAGCAGAAAATGCTCCATGATCTTATCCTTCAATTCTTTTTGTTTTTGAGTTAGTTCATCAGTTGGTTCAGTGATAACTGGTTCTAGTGGTGGTGATGTTATTTCCTCCCTGAGAGCTTCTTCTGGGAGTTCTACTATAGTGTCTTTAGTTGTGTCTTGAATATCAGTTATTTCCGCTTGTGATATTGTTTTTTGGGTTTTGCAATTTGCCTGAATTTCCTCATGTTCAACTTCACTAAACACTTTATTCCGTATAATAAATCGCCTTTGATCTGCTAGTCGTTGTTCACTAACATTTGAATCTGGATATTGTTGTTTCCATAATTCATACATTCGCTTTAAATATCCTCTTTTTTCTGGCTCTGAGTTGTAGTAACAGGCCATTATGGCACGGTTTTCATCTGCACTATATTTTTGTCGTTTTGTTGGCTGGTCCACTTGTAGCCCACTTGTCGACAGATGTCCAGGGACCCCAACATCCGCCGCGGCCCTTGTTAACCCGCGCGACGACCGATGCGGTATGGAATTCTTATTCGTTTTTTTCACCATATTGTATGGGTTGGCGGGGTTTTTTTTACGGGACCAGATGCCAACCTGATCCCAACCTTCCTCCTTTCTCATCCGGGCTTGGGACCGGCAACGGCGGAGTTATTATTATTATTATTATTATTATTATTATTATTATTATTATTATTATTTTGCTTCTCAGCTACTCCATTTAAATTATTCACTGCAGCTTTTTAAAGAGTTTCTCCTTTTCTCTTACCATCAGCACAGAACGGCTAGTGTTAAAAGTACAAGAAGTTACTGTAAACTGTTCTTCTCACCCTTTGGCTGACAAAATAAAAAGAGCTTTGTCTAATGCTTGGAATCCACCTATCAAGAAAACAAAATTACCACTGATTGCATTTGAAAAAAATAATAAAACCCAAGCATGAACCTGTGACTAAGAGCGACTAAGAAGCACTTCAGTAAAATGTCAGATCCTGAGTCTGGCATCCTGCAATACCTCTGCAAATATAGCATGACTGATTGCAAAAAAAAGAGAGAAAGGGAGAGAGGTTATTCTGAGGCAAAGGGTCAATTGGAAGATATTCATGACCTCATTTAGTAATACAACTGGAAAATTTTGAGGAATACAGTATCAGAGAATCCCTATCTAGGACTGGACAATTAGATAAGTAAGTGAGTCTACGTTGCAAGCCAAGTACTATTTCTGTATGCCATGCAATTATAGAAAGTTCTCAGAATTGAGCTCAAGTGTTTGTGCTTTACTTAAAAAGTATCTATTACTGCTATTAGCTGTTGAAAGTACCTGATAATCAAAACTTCATAGCTCCTTTCTAAAATGAGGAGAAAAAGTAACATTCTGGCCAGTTTGATTTATAGTCTGACCAGAAAATGCTGATTTGGAAAAAAAAGAAAAGAAAATGCATGGTTTTGGAATAAGTGTCAAAACTTGTTATTTATCTCCAGTTTTTCCACAGTCCTATATTTCAGAAATGGCTTCCCTGTCTGTCACTGATCATATAATTCCCTTAGATATCACACAGATAGGTCAAACATCTGAAAAGGATTTAAAAGAGATTGCAGAATGTTTGATAAACTAAATTTAGTGCAACCTATCACCAAAGCAAACATCAGTGCTAGAAAGGCTTAATAAAACTTGATTTTGCAATTAGTTTAAGATCAAAGTTGGCTAGATCAAGTTTGTTATGTTACAATTGCAATAGTTTAAGTCAGGTAGGCTTAACTCATATAAAAAATAAACACACACAGAGACATATACTGTCAGAGATTTGGCAGTATGACTATTATGAGATAAACCCAGGAGCAAAACACAGCACACAGAGCCTTTATACAATTAATAGTGTATATAAACCACTGTTTATATACAAATATATAGAAACATACACATGGAGATAAACCCCTTACCATTCAGCTGCGGACAATTTTGATGTTCATACCTAACACTGTTTGCTCTGACCTCACTCGCAGTAAAGCATTCAGGAGGTACACCCTTATTATTCCTCTCAGATCTTCTTACATATACATACAAAATCAAAATGAAATACAACACCCCCACAAGATTCTGGTCCTTCCCATTCATGAGATACCAATTCATCGTTGCCCCTTCAACTGCAACTCTTAGATTTTAGATTTTTTAGATTTTATTTATTATTTATAGGCCGCCCTTTTCCCTGAGGGGACTCAGGGCGGCTTACAATTCATGGGAGGGGGTGTATAAGACAAAACATAAGACAGTACGTGAATAAAAAAAAATAAACAATAAAACACAACTTTCATTAAACATTCGGGTGGGGCGGATTAAATCTTTATCCCCAGGCCTGACGGGATAGCCAGATCTTAAGGGCTGTGCGGAAGGTCTGGATGGTGGTGAGGGTACGAATCTCCATGGGGAGATCGTTCCAAAGGGTCGGAGCTACTACTGAAAAGGCTCTCCTCCGCGTAGTCGCCAGTCGGCACTGACTGGCGGATGGAACTCGGAGGAGGCCTAATCTGTGTGATCTAATAGGTCGAAGGGAGGTAATTGGCAGGAGGCGGTCTCTCAAGTACTCAGATCCACTACCATGGAAGGCTTTATGGGTGGTAAGTAGCACCTTGAAGCGCACCCGGAGATCAATAGGTAGCCAGCGCAGCTCGCGGAGGATAGGTGTTATGTGGGCGAACCGCGGTGCGCCCACAATCACTCGCACGGCCGCATTCTGGACTAGCTGAAGTCGCCGGATGCTCTTCAAGGGCAGCCCCATGTAGAGCACATTGCAGTATTCCAGCCTAGAGGTCACAAAGGCTCGAAGTGACTGTTGTGAGGGCCTCCCGATTCAGGTAGGGTCGCAACTGGCGCACCAGGCGAACCTGGGCTAATGCCCCCCTGGTCACAGCTGACAGGTGATGGTCAAAGGTCTTACCTTACCTTAAAAGAAGAAACAAACAATTAGAAGTAAAAATGCAGTCCTGAATAATAAGAGTCACTTCAGGTGGTGACATGGGCAGCATATCAATTTAATTAATTAATAATACAATGTTTCCCCAAAAATACGACCTGTCCTGAAACTAAGGCCTTGCCACATTTTTCATGTGGGCAAAGATATAAGCCCCCTCGCCTTGAAAATAAGCCCCCTGGACAACCCACCCCCCTCCGGCCAGGCAGAGCACCGCTCACCGACCTAGCAGTATCCCAGTAGCCAAGCTTGTTTGTTTCTTCTTTTAAGATAAGAGTTGCAGGTGAAGCAGCAATGATGAATTTGTATCCCATGAATGGGAGCTGGGGGCGGAACAGGCGTTCGCGTAACCCCCCTCTCCAGCCGGGCAGAGCTATATGCACTGACCTGGAGGGTATCCCAAATGTACCAAGCCACGGGAGCTGGGGGACGGGCAAAGCTCCATGTGGCTTGGCACCTTAGGGATGCCCCCAGGTCAGTGAATGGCGCTCTGCCCGGTTGGAGAGGGGTTTGTCGGGTGGCTTCTCGTGAGAATGGTCACATCATGGCTGCTTCACCCCTGATGCTGCGCCCGGCTCTTTGGGAGCCTGCTCGCAAGGGAGCAGCTGCCCGGCAACCCCAAAACAATAAGCCCTTCCCTGATAATAAGGCCCAAGCCATATTTTGTGGGTCAAAAGAAAATAAAACCCTGTCTTATTTTCTGGGAAACACGGTAGGTTGCCTATTACAGTAGACCAAGGCCAAGGTAATTTATCACATAAAGAAAAATGCCACCAAATATCCCTGAATATCAGAAAATACTGTGTGTCCCTCATGAATTAAAATAATCTACAATGATGTACTTGGTATCTTGAGAACAATTCAGAAAGGAGCATTTTTATCTAATCTAGGTGACAAAATTGGCATGGCTGTGAAGATTGGACCATAAGAAAGGCTGAGCACCAAAGAATTGAGGCCTTTGAACTATGGTGCTGGAGAAGACTCCTGCGAGTCCCTTGGACTGCAAGGTGATCAAACCGGTCAGTCGTAGAGAAGATCAACCCTGACTGCTCTTTAGAAGGCCAGATCCTGAAGATGAAACTCAAATACTTTGGCTACCTAATGAGAAGGAAGGACTCATTGGAGCTGAGCCTAATGCTGGGGAAGATTGAGGACAAAAGAAGAAAGAGACAACAGAGAATGAGGTAGCTGGATGGAGTCACCGAAGCAGTAGGCGTATGAGCTTAAAGGACTCCAGAGGATGGTAGAGGACAGGAAGGCCTGGAGGAACATTGTCCATGGGGTCGCGATGGACTGCACATGACTTCGCAACTAACAAAAACAAGGTGACAAGGTCCTATCCACTGCTGATTATGTGTTTTACTCATCTTAGAAGGAAGAGCCTCAGTGAATTGTTCCTAGACTTTAGAGATTTACCACTCTGGAGTATATAGCTTTCTCAATTAAGCAGGGAAAGAAATTATATGATTCATAAATATACTGTGTTTATTTTCTGTCATTGTTGGAAGGAACTGAAATGTTGTGTGCTTCTTAAAGATTAAGACAAGAGATAAACATGGAAGAAATCCAAACCCAATTAAATATTAAAAAGGAAAGGGAAATTGCGCAAGCAAGGAATGGTTCTGGGTGGTAGGGAATGTGTGAATGAGAAACAGTACATAATACAATGCAGAGGTGAACCCAGTTTTTAAAACATAGATTATAATATCAGGACAATGTGGATTAGCATTGGAACTATAATCCATGGATGTTACAGGTCTAGAGGAAAGTGACAATATCATTACAACATAGGGTAAAAGAATCAATTTAGTCTGGAGACAGTTCCATTCCAAATGATATCTTAATGAGACTTAAAACAAGACACATGATAGGAATATATTTTCGCTTTTAAAAAGTAGCATTTGTTGGCTGAATAAACATACTATCAGAAAGCCCACTGTGTGAAAAATAACCAGATTAAAAAAAAACATAACTCAGATTTTGATATTAGTGAGGCAAATTTGGGGAAACCAAAGAGAACAGAACAATATCGTTCTGGAAGCAAAATGACTTCTGTTATAATTTTGGGAAAAAGCATACGGTAGAACATTGTGTTACTAATGTACATGGAACTACAAAGGCAAACAAATTGGAAGGTACTGGAGAATAAACTGACATAGCAGAAATCAGCCTATAAGTAAATTATGAGCACTCTACTACCAGCAGGCTGATATGTATACAATACTCAAAAAAAGAAGCCTTGAGACAAGAAGTTCACATTCAAATACATTTCTTCCTGGGTAGCTAGAAGAATGCCTTTGACATCTTTGCAGTCAACATGCATAATTCTTGTCCACTTGAAATTTATTCTGTGCCATAAATGTGCCTGGAATTTTGGGGGTCAAGTCACATGAGATGACAAAAAATGGTAATAAGCTTTTATGGTTCAATGATAGGAAATGCAGAGGATACCTCACTTAAATTGCAAGTTTTGATCCCTAATATTCCTCAACTGTCCACCAACTCATGCCTTCTTCACATTCTCTCTAACTTTCTCAAAACAATATAAGGGAGTTATCAGAAAACAGGAGAAAAGGAGATGTGTGTGTGTCTAACCATCCATCCATTCATCCATCCATCCTTACACAAAGAAATACACATATAGAGACACACACAAAGAGATACAGATCCTACTGCAAGATTTCAAATGGGATCAGAATGCTGGCACTACAAAAAATATGTGAACTCTTTCCTGATCTAATTCTATCCCTTTTTAGCATTTGCCTCAAGAGGAGCACAAGATGTGCCAGTGCTATTATTTGTGATAATTACTTATCATAACTAAAGGCAGGTTTTGAATTGGGCTGCTGAACAAAATTACTGGGCATATCTTGAATCAAAAGTCAAATAAATAACAGTACTAGAGAAAGTAAAACCGGATTGTTTACCAGAATCACTAAATTAATTCTTAAAATATTTTGGACAGATATCAGAGCACATAATGATTAAATAAGATCTTGATGCATGAAAATTTTAAATGTAATCAAAGGTTGATGAGACAGGTTACTTTGGTACTCTCATTGATGACATAAATATGAGTTTATGAGTATGAGCTTAAAATTGCTACTGAGACGATCCAGGGTCATGAAGAAACAAATGTGACTTAATGATAACAATATGCTAATTGTAGAGAAAGTAAAGGAAGAGTCTTGAAGAGATTATACAGTTAAACATTCTAGGAATCATGCCACCATTTAGCATGAAAATTAAATATTCGCTTGTCCTTATACAGCTTTAGTTATTTTAGAAGTACACTTTAGATTCGAAAAACAGTGCTGGGAAGAAAGTCAAAATTTCTTTAGCACTGCTAGTCTCTTCAATTTTAGAGAATCCTGTGTGCTAGTTTTTCCTTATCAATGTGTAGTTTGGCTCTTAAAAGAAATACTGATCTTTAGTCTCTGCCCTCAATCTCCAAAATAGGATTAAATAAGTAATAATGACTAACTCTAATAGATCATGTAAGAATGCTTTGCATTCTTGAAATATACTCTATAACATAAAATAGTTACTATTCTTAGAATAGTGTTAATACTGGATTTTCTGCATGCATATGTCAACTAATCATGGTATTATGACAATTTAGCCTAGACCACTTTTTCCAGATTTTGCACCTTCCAAATATGTGTGCAGACTATGGGAGTTGCTTCGCAGTACAACTAAAGGGTGCATGGTTGAGGAACAGCTAGCCCAGAAATTAGATAAAGCAAGCAATACTAGCAACCTAAAGCTGAACATGTAAAGTGTTCAATAATAAGCTATGAGACCAAATGTAATATGTAAAATCAGCTATTTATTGCATTAATATTCCTAGATGATACTTAAACAAATTTAAAATTGAAAACTGATTATTTGTTGACATCAATGTAATTATGATGGATGGTGTTAAATATTCAAACAGGAATAAATAGAAAAAAGTAGACAAAAATAAACTGGGAGATTTTCAGACCATGCAAATTATCTTACGACATCAAACACAAAATATGATAGCCAATTTATAGCAGTATAAAACATGAGTTCTTCAGAACCAATGTATCCACGAAAACTCAGAAAGACTTGATAAAAAATATACTGTATAATTGTAGATTGCAAAAGAAAGATAGAACTGCATCCTAATACAAGCGAGATTATTTCCAAGATCAATTGATGAAGACCCCTTTTAAGTTAATTCACTACATTTCCAATAAACATTTCATTTTGGTATACAGTTTAAGATAGTTTAATATCTTAATTTCTATCTAATTTGCTGAAATTTTGTGACTGCTATGACACTTTAACCTCAATATAATTATTCAACGAATTATATATTTGCAGCAATATACAACAGCTTTACATATCTGGACTACATGGCCAAATTCTATTCATATTGATAAAGAATATATATGTATATAGGTAGTCCACAGTAGCAATAATATTTGAGACTAGCAATCTTATAATTAAGCAGAACTTAATGAAATGAAACTGCTTATGATCTAATTTCCATCACTGTCATAACAGCAAACAGTTGCTGTACCAGGAAATAATTTAAAAAGGACTACATTTATGCTCATACTAAACGACCCATGCACCAATGGGTGATCATTTCAGAGATATCTAAATACAGGGCGGGGCATAACCTTTTCCTAGGGGGTCACAGCAACACTTGTAATAACAACACAAATAATTCATACACCATTCGAAAGCCCATCAAAAACTGAGTTTATTGACACGATTTAATAGTCAGTATGACCACCATTAGCCCTTCGAACAGCATTCAAACGAGGTGGATAAGAACACAACAAATCTTCAAACAGTTCCGTTCGATTTTCCAGATTTTCCAGAGGGCGGGGCATAACCTTTTCCTAGGGGGTCACAGCAAGATCGACAGCAGTTTACAACTTCCGCGACACCTCATTTTAAAGCCCATAAAAAACTGAATTGAATGAGCTATTAAATGTTAAATTTGTTTCGGTTGAAACTTTGAGAATGAATTTGGAAACTGTGTTGAAAAATCTGGAAAATCGAACGGAACTGTTTGAAGATTTTTTGTGTTCTTATCCACCTCGTTTGAATGCTGTTCGAAGGGCTAATGGTGGTCATACTGACTATTAAATCGTGTCAATAAACTCAGTTTTTGATGGGCTTTCGAATGGTGTATGAATTATTTGTGTTGTTATTACAAGTGTTGCTGTGACCCCCTAGGAAAAGGTTATGCCCCGCCCTGTAGAGAAACAGAATGACCACGGGTGGTCAAACAACAGTAGGAGCAATAACTATTTCTAACTTCCTACTAGCTTCCCCATTGAGTTTCCTTGTGAGAAGCTGGCAGAGAAGATCAGAAATAATCCTTCCTTCCTCCCTCCCCTTCCTGCTGTCTCCGCTATTTGCTTTGCTTGGAGGTAAGCTTGCAAGGAGAAAATCAGTGGAGATACCTATGCTGATGTACACTCTTCTGTGGAAAAAAAATTCCCTTCCTTTTCTATACTATAATACAAAGATTTTATATGGAAGTAATTCATTTCGGAATGCTGAAACCACTCACGTTTGCATGGGTTTATCTTAACTTCTTACTCACCAGTTATAGCAGGTGGATAGATAATGTTTCCAAAATTATACTTATAGAATTTCATCTGTTCTCAAGATGACATTAGCTCCAATCTTATTTAAACTGCAAGTGAACTATGAATATCATTATCAGCTCTTACTTCTGTAGCTTTAAATGTCAAGAGTCCACTTCAACCTAAAGATGATAGGGAGCAGTATCCAGTAGCAGTCCCTCACTTGGAAACTCCCCTTTTCCCTAGCATTGACAGATGTCCATGAAACTGAATACAGTTAATTCAACATTCTTTGTCAGGAACTCTGATGATTCATTTATCTAAGTCACGTAGGAATTTCACAATACGTGCATGTACATCTATAGCATGTCATTTATATGCTATATGTTTTATTATTTTATATTTTTCATTTTATTATACTGCTGTATTTTAACATCTTCCCCCATCCCGACTTCTAATCCTGCTGAGCTGCTTCACTGTGATGAAGGGTGTTCCTGAGACAGATGAACAAAGAATACTGATAGTTTATGCCAAAATTATACTTTTAGTAGATAGTTCCAAGGTCACCCAAGGCATGACTGTCATTCCAGATGCCCAGCTAAAGCACGCAGACACCTTTATTGGGAATATAAGCATAATAGAAGAAAATATCTGTAACTCAGTACTGAACTGGGGAATTCTTGTTGCTCTTTGAGCTTAGTGGTTTCTTTATAGATATTTCATTACCCAAATAGATAGCATCATCTATGTGAATGTGGGTTTTGCTGCCCGTTTATATATAGCAGCTTGCCCTGCCAATTTTGATGGTAGTGTGGTTTTCTCCTTGGTGGTTCCTTGATTAGATTATTGTTTTCTTCCTGTTTGTCTGGTGTTGATCTCTGCTTATCTGAATGTGGGCTGCTGGAGGAAATGTACGGTAATCTTTTTGTTTCCTTCTTAGGTTTGTATTGTCTCTTTTTATTGGTGTGTAACTGTGGTTTATCTCTATGTGTCAATTGACGGTTGATTTGTCTGAATGCCAAGCTTCTAAGATTTCTCTAGTATTTTTGGATTTAGTCTGTTCTAAGATACTCACAGTTTATAAACACACAAACACATATCAAGGCAAAGTTAAAATGCAAAATACAAAACATCAAAAAAATCCCCCAAAACAGAAAACAAAACACACAATCAAAACATTTAAAAGGTGCATAACCCCCCCCCCCAAAACACCATATACACATTATCTCCCCTAGTTGAATATTGATTAATACATCACTGCATTAGTTCCCACCCAATGTGCCCTCCCACATTTTTTAAAATACTAAATTTATTTCCAGTTGAAGTTATGATTAAATGCATTTTTAGGTTATGGTTTCATCTTATGTCATAACTGCTAGTTGGTTTTCATGGATACATTTTTATCCTACATACATAGAGGCTGTCACAGTCCTTACACTGTATAATGTAGATGACTCCTATTTTATTACTCTTGGGTTACTGAATCTTTTGATTGGCTTAAGATGTTTCAGAGGCTTTAGCTGGTTTGTGTGCTACAGTGATACCAAGGGATTGTAGTAGTCAGTTGGTTGCCTTTGAAATGTTTTTGATTTATGGGATTTTACATCCATTTCATAGGCCTTGCCAGTTGTGCTGTAGCAGATTGCATGGTCAGGCAACTTGGAAGGCTAGAAAGAGGAAACCAACCAAAGGGGAAACCAACTGTCAATTCAAAGCTGAAAAAACAGAATTACAATGGGAACATGGACCCTAAGATATATGAACATGGAAAAGCTTAACAAGATGAAATGAATCAATTAGACACTGTCACATTAGGCACCAACAAATTAAAATTGATTGGAATTAAATACTTTCAATCACAAGATTATAGAGTTTACTTGTCAGAATTCATAAAAAGGAAATGGTGTTTCTATCATAACAAGTATATGGCAAAAGTACTTGGGCAAAATGCAATTATTGACTGAATAATATCTGTTTGTTGACAAACTTTTAATATTAATTAATTCAATTATTCACATTTATATTCCACTCACTTGTGCAGAAGAATAGGCCGATGAGATTTATAATCAAGGTAAAGCTGTAATTTAATAGAACAGGCAAGCAAGGTGGACTGTCTGTAGTTGGGGACTGGAATACAAACCTTGACATATTGAGAAGTGAAATGATCTATAAAAACCAAAATGACATTGGAGATCAAAACCAATTTCCATCAAGCCAATCATTTCTTCACTGCTAACCTAGAAACCAAACTGATACCATTATCAAATGGAATGTAGTATATATAAATCAAATTGATTATAAAATTTATACAGAGTGTTGTAGAACTCATTTATAACAGCAAACTTCCCATGGAAGTATTAAGCATTTATCTGAACAATGGCACACCATACTGCACATTTTGAAAATGACTGGGAAGAAGTATGGTAGCCTTTGTACAAGCACAATACCACCTAAGCGGATTCTGTTTTCAGGGTTTCTCCATGAGCATGATAGAACAATGCTGCTGCTTTCTGTAACCAAATCAATTCAACTTAAAGCAGCAGCAGCTTTGTTTTCAAGGCTTATGCCCGAAATAAAAGTAGCCTGCTTGACAGAACAGCCAATACATGCTATGTTTGCATGAAATCAAAAGCACTTCTGAATCATTTTTGAAGCATGCACTCAGTTTTATAATTAGGTATCAGACACAAGGAATCTTTCTCCTTGATAACAAGATACATTCTCAGACATTCTTTGCATCTAAGAAATCCTGGCATTTCAGCTTAGCTTTCCTATTGCCGGAGAAAATGAATAAACAATTAAATAAACCAACTAACTATTTTAAAGGCAGCTTCATTCATTCATATAAACTATCCCACAATTGAGGTCTTCCATCATTATGTAGTCACTACCTACATCCACATAGGTTTCACACCATACCATACTTACTTCAAGTAATAAATGAATATTTTTCAGGAATATTTTTAAACTGAATTATTGATTATTGCAAGATAACTTTTTATAAATCATAAAGCTTTTGCTTTAATTGCATAATTTTCAGACAATAAGCTTTTCACATATCTTTATGGGCCTAACTTAAAATCTACAAGTTAAGCATCACTAAACAGAAACTGGAACCAAGAAAACATAATAGGTTCTGTCCAAAAGTTAACACATGATATATTCCTTTGAAATATCTGTTGATCTATTTCCCTATGTTTACTTCATATTCCCTCTTGGTTGAATATAAAATGGCTCAAATCCAATTCTTTGGGTCTTTGAATAAAGTCTACAATTAGGCTGTCATTCACAAGCACTCATTTTCCATTAATTTTAATGGAATTTAAAACCAACTCTTCAGTACATTTATTTGAAAGAAGTTACCATTTATTATAGTTTCCAAGTATATGTGTTTATTCTATGGCATTCTTCTAAATCAGTACTATACGTTACAGAACTCATTCCTAACCATGTTTTATTTACAAGCGATGTTCATTATTTTAATGCCAAATCAAAGGCATAGGCATCTGGCCTTGATTCCTATATTCACAAAATGACAATAAATAAAAGTGACAAATCATTTAATTATAATGAATAAAATCTAGTCTTGGAAATATTTGATGGGATTGGTACACCTTAAACTATTTTAATATAAAGATGCTATTTTGAAAATAAACTAATCAGGGAGATGACAGACAGATGAAAAAAATGTAATGTCATTCATTGGTATCTTCATAATGCCCTCAGAAATTCCTAAACTCGCAAAGATTTGTTATTACTAAACAGAGTTGAGAGATTTTAGGAAGTTCAGAACACAAGCATTATTACTAATAATTACTTTCCACTGCAGGCAATATTATTTTACTATTTTTAGTTTGTTAGCATTCTCTATAGCAGTGTTTCTCAACCTTGGCAACTTGAAGATGTTCAGACTTCAACTCCCAGAATTCCCCAATTCGCTGGCTGGGGAATTCTGGGAGTTGAACTCCAGACATCTTCAAGTTGCCAAGGTGAGAAACACTGCTCTATAGCCTACTCAAAACATCTCAAAAAGATTCAGGTATAGGTGGCAATTAATAATTAAAAGTGTATATTAATGATAAGTGACAGCTATGGCAAAAATCCACCCCCATTCCATTTTATGCGCTTCCAATATCTAGATCCATCCCCATTCCATTTTAGGTGCTTCGAGGTAATCATTAAGTAGTTAATAGGATTGTATTTCTAGATAAATTAATGATTAACATATTTTTTAAAAGGAAATCAGGCCACTTGGGCTGCTATTTTTAATTTTTTTTAATTTTTAAAAGATTGCAAGAGCATAGTAATTTTAAGAAATATTCAATTTGATTTGAACAATAAGCAAAATAAAGAGAATTATTATAGCAATCATAGTAGAATTTAAGGTGGTTCGACTTTATATTTCTTCTAGTCCAACAATGATACAAAGGCAACATACAAACACCTAAGTTTACTTTGCAGTCCCAGTGAATTACTTACTTTGGCCTAAATCTTTTCTGGGGATGTTAACCTTAATAAGCATTTTAAACCTACTGGAATTGAAAAATAAAAAAGTAAAACCTTTAATATTGGCCCTTGATTTATATTTCAGTCTTTCAATTTATGTTTCAAAAACTGTCATTCTTTCATTATAAGTTCCCACCATACGTCCCAGAAAGGGGGGAGCAATGTTGCAAGAGAGTGTATATATCCAGTTGTTAAATCAGTCCATTGTGGAGGATGTTTTGAAAAACTCTGAGAACTGCCACTTGTTTTTGCTAGGGGAGGGGGCGGATGAGAGAGAGCTGCTGCTTTTGTTGTGTCTGAGTAGTGGTGCACTTTTTAGTAACTCTGCAAACATCAGCATGAAAAGGATGTTCCTGTAGAGGCAATGAAGCATGAAATCCCACAGTGCCTTTACACAGTAACAACAGCCACATGAAAGAGCGACATGCAACATGTCACTATATATAATTACACAGCCTGGGGCGTGGATGAAAAAGGAACTTAGTAAGGCTTTCTTTTCTAAACTACGAGGGCACGCACCCGCACCCCTCGGCCATACGTTCCTCGCTTTGCATTAGTTGCACCACGCGCGCTTTTTTCCACTTTTTACTATTTTCGCAAAACGGCCATTGTCACCTTTAATCACCTGCACGCGCCACCGGGCAAGCACGCGGGTTTCTTTCTTTCTTTTTATTCATCCACCCAAATTTCCTCATAGGAACCGTTTGCGCTCCCTGCCATCGCCTAGGTTCTTCCACGTTAGTTTCTCACTTGACGCGTTTCGCTCGCCAGACTTCCCATTCGCTCCTTGAAAAATGTTAATTTTCCAGCTCTTAAGCGTCGGTATTTTAAAATTTTGTTTGAACTGCCTCACTCCCACGCGCCGTAATTTCGATTTTAACTTCCCCCCCCCTTTTTTTTGCCTGTCTTCAAGTGCCTCCAGTGCACTTCATTCGGATACGTGTGGACTTGTTTCTTTAGGCTTCCCCGCAGGGGTCCTCCCCGACAAGCCCCCCCCCCATGCAAACGGGGCTGGGATGTGTTCCCTGTTACACTTTTGAAACCCCTTGCCTGTGTTGCCGCGCGCGGCCCCAGAAGTCGCGGCGAGGTCTCTCCCCGAGCGTCCGCTGCCCGAAAGACGCTGACGAGGCGCTCGTTTCGCCTCGCTGCTCGATCGTTTCCCCGGCGGAATTCGACCGTTCAGAGTTCTTTTGAGCAACTGGGAAAGTCACTCCAAATTGGGGAAACGCACTCTATGCAAATTTCTTCTGTTGGCTCCTCGTTTCCCGAAACCCCTTTCCTTTGAGGGATATTTTAATTTGGGTTCGGTGACATAATTTTTCATTATGAACCTTTTGAACTATTAGGACGTATTAAAAAAGCCGAAATATAGTCCCATTTGCTAAAGCTAAAATGTGAATTATAAACGGGTTTTGCAGATTATATTCGTCTTGTCTTTTCGTTGCCCATATATTTTATATTCTTACCGACTTCATAGGCAAGGTGACAATTAGTTTATGCACATCGACCAACGGGCTTTCTTACCAAATTTGGAAATGTTAAACTTTGTGCTAGAGAAATTTGGGTGGACAAATCACAATCTGTATTATTCCATTCTATTAGATTTTTTTTTTAAAAAAATCATGGTACCTATATTCTACACACACACATTCACACACGTACATAATGCATGTGTGCGTGAGAGAGATCTCACACACACTGCAAGATCCTATAGAACCTTTCAAAGCTATGGCACATTCCAAATTAAGTGCTCCAAAAGCAGTCTCAGTGTTGCATTATAGTTTAAGCTTTTCTCTGCTTCTGAGAAAGGGTGGCCTTGGGGTTTTTTAAAGACAAGTCTTATTTTGAGATATGTGGTGATTAGAATTGGGGGGGGGGTTGACCCAAATCACTCTATAGAAATAAAAAAGGTACAAAGATAGGCAAACCAATCACATGTAAAGTATATGTGAATATGTGCATGTACTGTTAATCTGTCTCGTTATTTTGTACATATAGTGTTAATCTCTCTCGGTTTTTTGCTTTATTCTGTGCCTCCTGTATAGAAATAGATGTTCACATCCAAAAACTTGTGTAGGAAGTTACCACCCAGCCCTCTCCCAGAATAAATGAAATATCCTAGGAAATATGGAAAAGGCGGAATATTTCTCTGAATGTGAAAAGGAAGAAACATGTTTTAAAAGACAGACTAGCTTCCTGCAGCTTCCTGCCCATCCCCCTTTGTCAATGAGCCATTAAACCCTGAGCTAGTCCACTTTACATAATAAAGAGTTCTCCCCTTCAGTTCCAGAGTAATGGGATTGAGGCATGATAATATTGGCCCTTTACCCAACTCATCACATGGCATCTGAGAACTCAACCAAACTTGGATTCAAAATGCATAGAGTTGCCCCTGCATGGGCCCATGGAAGTCTGACAACCAATCAGAATACAAGCTCAAGATCAAAGGCCAGAGAAGCCATAAAACCAGGGGCTCAGCTTTTCCTCCCTTTCCTTCTCTTTTCTCCACCAACATTGAAGCATGTGATCACCTTTTCTGTTCAGGACTCAAGCCATGTGGTCCTGTCCACCATTAAAACCATCTTTCCCAGCAGCCTCCATGTCTCCAGTGTCTTTTCTCCATTTGGAGCCGAACCCAGAAGGACATTTCTTCCAACACTTGCTAGGTATTAAGTGGTTCCTAGCTTAGTTTTCACGCCATTTTTTTGTGGAGTTAAAGTTTAAAAAATGCAAGCAGACGCCAACCGTCTGCGCAAAACGACTTTTTAAAAATCTGTTTGCATTTTGCAAGTCCGTGTGCACGCTTCCTCTTTGCGCGCACGGCATCCGCGAGGCAGTCAGCAGGCACACATGCTTAGGAGCGGTTCCTGCCCAAGCTGGCTGTCCCCATGCAGACCCGAAGGTGCTTCCCAGCCAGCGCCAGTCCGCCGCCCTCCCACCCTCTTCTCCCTCCCCTGTCTCCCTTGTGCGCGAGAGGCGCTCGGGGCTTTCCCACGCTTCCAAGACACCCGGGAGAGATTGGCGCTGCCACCGCTTCGGCTCATTCAGCCAATGAAGAAGGGAACAGAAGCACTTGGCAAGGAGGCCTGTCACTCACTCCTCCGCTTTCTCAATCCAGTGGTTCTCCCGGACAGAGGAGGAGTGACTTCGTCGACTGGGCGGGGCCTGGAGCTTGAGGCTGAGCTGCACCGTGGGAAAGAGCTTCAGAAATCCGTTCGATTTCTTGGCGCCGGCTTGGGGTGGGTGGGGGGTGGGGATAGGCGGGCTCAATCCAGACACTGTCCAAAAAAAGGGAAAAAAGCCTATTCACAACCTCAAGTTCTTGCTATTTACCTCCTGATTTGGAAGTTGGACTGTCTCCTTTGGCTACGATGAAGCGACCTTGCGAGGACACTACCTCAGATAGCGATATGGACGAGACTATAGACGTAGGGAGCGAAAACAATTATTCCGGGTAAGAAAAAGCCTTTTCTCCCCTTTAAACATTCAGCCTCTGCTTGTTCTTTCTTTCAGCTTAAGGGGGGGGGGGGGATTTGGGAGTGCAAGAGCCTCTGGCTCAGCGTCATGGACACTGACTGTCCTGTAGGATGGGACAGGGACTAAGAGCCATTCTTGTCTTCTTCCACTGGGCTGCCTTTTGCTGTGTTCTGACTTCATGGGTCCTACATTAAGATATTCACTTCTTTCTTTATACCTTGATTTTTTCACTTACGGTGCCGTGTTTCACGCCGGACTTCCAAATGCAGATGTTCACAATGACTCTGCATAAGACTTGTTTGGGCAGAGGAAGAAGAAAGGCAGGTAGCAACAGTTTTTATCATAGGCATAAGTATTAGAAAAAGAGAAAGATATGGATATTATTTTGGAGCATAGAAAAGAGAAAAAGCAATAGGAAGAGTCAACACTGCAAGGCAATGAACATCTTCAGAGGTAGCAAGGGAATGAGTAGATACTATCTGCAGGATCCTGTAGTAAAGGGCAAGGCTGCTGTTTCGTGCAGTTACTAGATGATGCCATGGATTTGAATTTATATCTTGCAAACCTTAAGTAATGTGCATTGCTGGAATTTCTACGTGTCGATTTGAGAAGTGAGAGGATATATTATAAGCCACATTGCCAGAAGGTGTTTATAAAGCTGACTTATATAATGCTTCAGGTAGTCCAGATGTTTAGATTCAGTTTTTAAAACACTTTGTTTTTCAGCTGCCCTTTCCATCTTTTCTGTTATGTAGTATTTATCTATAAAGGATGCAGAGGTTTGCTCCACAGTGTCCTTTGACTGACAGTAGTTAGAGTTGTATGCCTGGAAGCATTCTAGGTATATCTTCTGGAAAGGATGGGTAGTAAGAAATTTAAGAGAAAATGAAGAGATTCAGTTATTAGATGTTGAATCTCAGTCTGATTATGTTTTACTTACAAGAGGGACGCTGTTTAGATAGATGGAACAAGGCACACTCCAGCTCTATCACTGCATGATGCTCTCCTGCTTGTCTAACAGTTCTTGGACTCTGAGATGTCTGTGATCCAGTGATTGAAGAAAACACTTACTAAGGCATAGTAAGATGTGTTTACAAGAGTGCTTGTCAGTCATCGTGGCATTTTAGTTGGTTATTCAGCTACAGACATTAAATTTTCACAACTTCCTAGAAAAGAAAAATGGGTCACGTTTCCTTTATTTTCTTTGAAAATAGTACAATTTTAAAAGTATTGTACTTTGTCCTGTAATGTTGTAGACCTTTTAAAATATAATTAATAAAGAATCTATGAGAACATATAATAGTAAAATTACATATAGTTGGTTATGAAATCAATTTTATTTTTCTTCAGCTGGCAAGTAGTATTTTCAGCAGGTAGTAGTATATTTTTTTAGTTTGTTAAGACAGTAGTGTTTTCCACTTGTAGATCATTGTCTAATATTATGTAGTGAATGCAAATTACCTTTCATAATGCACTTGAAATTAATCTTTATTGATTCCTTGCTTCAGGGCATCACAATGTTAGCTAGTATAATTATATGTGCTACGCAGGTTAGTTACTCACACCTGATCACAGCAAATTAGCTATGCAGATTTAACTGAACAATTAGTTTTAATTAAGTTATTTTATGAAAGTAACTTAAACCCAGTTTAGAGTAGTATTAAAAATCAGAAGGTAAATGTAAGTAGATTAAGGATCTTTGTCCTAAGGGAAAATTTAATTCAAGTCAGTATAAGTTTGAATAAAACCAAAATAGAAGCTATACTAAATGGATAAGAGAAATAATAGGGCATCTATTAGGGTGTGATAAAGCAAGCATATTTATCTCTAAATAGATAAATTACAAAAAGTGTACACTTTGTCCATATTATATATTTGTCATGTGTGCGTTTATTGCATCCATTTACAAACTAATTTCACATACTCATTATAATGCAGAATTTATGCCTGAACGTGTGCAAATTGAAAAATAAGTTCCATAGATTTTACTGAAATGTTCAGATTTCTACATGAAGTCCTGTTCCTAACCTTTTATACCTGGATGTAATTTATGTCAAAAAATATATGCATTCCTTTGGTTGTATATGTTGCTGTAGTTAAAATGCTCAGTAAAATATGCAGAACAGGATTCTATCTTTCTGAGATCACAATTCCTGTACATTTTGTAATAAACATTTTTATTATTTCTGCCATATATGTGCCATTCGGAGATGAAAGGAGGCACATGGATTTTGGATTCAAGTAATTGTGTCCTAATACAAAACGCATTGTCAGCAGCAGCTTGTAGTACTCTCATGTTCAGAATTTTAATAGTAGGGACTTTTAAGTATATGATTGTCAGTTTAATTATTATTTAATGATCTCTCCTAATCACTGCCTGAAACAATTTTTTTAAAATACACTTTGTGGCTTGCTAATTTTTAAAAAAATTGGTGTGGGGGAATTGTTTAAACTTGTATTTATATTGTTTTCAGCTTGGCTTAAAGGATTCATTGAGAGGGTGGGGAGAGATTAACTCTTTGTAAGAAAAAAATGCACCAATGGGATCTAACACCTGACATACCTTTTCAACTGTTTCTTAGGCCTACTGCCAGTTCTGTGATCCGGTCAAATTCTCCAACCACAACATCTCAGATTATGGCCAGAAAAAAAAGAAGAGGGGTAAGGAATTCTCTCCAGTGTATTTGTAATGTAACATTTTCAGTTGTGTAAATATTTGCTCTTCCTATAGTTTTAATGCTTACATACCCATATGCTTTTTGTTTTTATTGAAATAGATTATAGAGAAAAGGCGCCGTGATCGTATAAATAACAGCTTATCCGAACTGAGGCGACTTGTACCAACTGCTTTTGAAAAACAAGTAAGCATAATAAATAAACAATCCTGTATGTCATTTTGTTGTGTCTTTCATAGAGCTCATGAAAGACTGGATGTGCCCGATCTAGCAGAGCAGGCATTTCAATAAAATGCCCTGTTGTGGCAAACTGATGAAAAGCAAAACTCTCCGCAAAGCTGAAAAATATTTTCATTTTTTTATTCGCTATTCCTTTGAGCAAGAATGCCTATGCTGTTTCTGTTTTTTGTTTTTGTGGGTAGATGGGGGTAATTTTGTGGGTAGATGGGGGTAATTTTCTGTAGCTCTTCCTATTTTATATGATACAGTTTTAAACATGACAAGTTCTCTTCTGGATAATTTCTACAGTAGCATTGTATTTTTCCCATTAATTTGTCTAGCCCAGTTAGTATTTTAAGAGTCATTATAATTGGCTGGATTTTTAAAAAGATATAGAAAAAAATACTGATGTAATGTGTTACTCATGCTATATTTGAAATGACCCAAAACTAATATTTTAAATGGAAATTTCCCCAAAAGGTTCACATGAAAGAGGACTAGTATTCTACTTTCAGAATTGTCCCAACAATCGAAGTAAATATTTTTTTCTGTTATGTGGATTGCTGATTTAAAAGATACATGGCAGAACGGGAAATAAAATGTTTAACTTTGTTTTGTATAGTTTATCCTTACTTTAAAAAAAAAACCTTAAAAATAATTAGTTTAGGGCATTTTACAAAAACTGATGCAATCTGTAGGAACTCATTTCAGCCTTTAATTTCTGAGTGCTGTATACTTTTCTTCAAAAATATAATAAGTACCCAATTAAAAATTATAATTGTTTAGAATCAAGATTCTGCTGAAGTCATAATTATCATAAGGAATGAAATTACTTCGGATTTGAAGAACAAATTTTATTCACCCCTCTGCCATCTTCTCTATTTCCCAAATAATTCAGAATTAGCCAAAAATTCTACAAGTTGAAGAGGTGAACAAACATACACCCCAGATCTATGGATGGATCCTGAATCAGCCTAGATGGCAGGGACAATTTAAACTGCATATTAGAAAATAAAATAAAATTCTTGATAAGTTTGTGAAGTAAAGAAAATAATGATTTCTTAAGTATGGTAACTTTCAATAATAGGTTAGGAGGTTTTGGGTACATCGTCCAATTCTGGTTATGTCTGAAACCTCATAAAATAGAGGATTCAATAAATCAGCAGCTTCAACTCTTTAGAATTCTATCACTAGACAATTTATAACATAAATGTCTGTGAAAGTTTTGGAATACATGTTTAATGATAGATTTTCTGCCTTTGCCCACCAAAAAGAAATGCTATATCATACCTAGTGATCAACATGCGTGCAATCAACATGTGATCCACATGTTCCAAAGCGATCTTCTAACTACAAAAAAAAAACATTTTAAGGCTTACTTCTCATTATTGTGCATGTGTTTCATCCATTATGCTGAGTAGGGATTATAGACTTGTATTCTGAGATATTTAGAAGGTAGTAGGTTAGGGACAGATATTTTAAGAAATGTATGCCTTACACTTTAAAGCTGCAAAGGTATCTAGGAACATATAAACTACCATTAGAAATATTTGCATTTCAGTTCAGAACACTTATTATAAATTATTTCACTTAGTGAGTAAACTTGAATTTAACATTGTAAGTAACTTCATATCAATAAGATCTTACATCCTGCTTTTAGGATTTTCAGTTCAGCTACGTATTCAATATACTCCACTCAATTTCACCACAACTTTTGCTTCCTAATTTTTATTTAGCAAGTAGCTTTTAACATTTAGTTTCCTATATGCATCCTTTGAATTCATTGTTCTAGGGCAATTACATTTTCTTTTATATCAGTGTTTATATCTATTTTTGATGTACTTCTAGAAAAGTCACAACCATGGTGGGACATCCACATTATTTTTCCAGTTGATCCCATTTTAGTTCAGTTACTCTTGGCATTTATCACCTCACTTTGTAAAGGAAGTGATGCCCCATTAAGAAAGCTGTATCATTAAAAATACAATAAATATTGTGGCTTAGGCCTCAGATCACTTTCTTTCTCTGTTCTTCAACTCAAATAGAAAGGGATGGCTTATTTTAGAGAAATAGGTTAGAGAACAGATTGTACAAAGAATGTAGATATGAATTAATAAACTAATTATAGCATAATGTAAAAAAATTAATAACAAATAAGTTAAACTTCTTTCCTGGTGGCCACACTTTATCTTGAGCAGTTTTGGAGGTGATTTTGGCCAGTCAAAGAAACCAGGACAAGAGCCAACAGTTATTAATTGCAATACATTATTTACTTTTAGAAAATCACAAACATTGTAAAACAAGGCTTTCTGAGACATTGGAAAGTACTCAGGAACAAGTAATTATAATTCCTCACTATATGAAAAATATTAATATTGAGACGACGACAAAATGTAATTCGAGGAATATAGAATAAAGTAATTTTAGAAAACAATTTAAATACCAGCACGTATGTGTGCATATGCACATACTTTATAACAGTAATTTAATGTAAATAAGATCCTTTTGAAATCAATTTTTAAATGACCCAAAGCCATATCCTTATAGCTGCTTTATCTTGATCTAAAATGGCTGTTATTAATTATTTTAATCGTATTGCTATGGAAAGTTGATGTAATGTTATCCAAAGAAATGTTGCATGTCTACTCTGTACTGGGGGTATTACTTGAATATTCATGTGCAAGTCTGTATGATTTCTAGTTACATTCGGAAGACAAAGTTACTAGTTTAACTCAAACTTTATGAAATTATGCAATAAAATGAGACAACAAAAGATACTGGATAGTTAACAGAAAGAAGGAACTTTAAATGGCATCATCACTAACAAGAACGAGTTATTTAGAACCAGTTTCTTAACTAATGGTACTAAATTATTATTAATATCCAAAACACGTTAGATTAGGAGGTTGTTCAGTTATTGGTATATTTAAACAAGGATAAAAAGATCATCTTAAAGACTTTTCCCAACTTGCACATGACCTCGAGAAAAATATGCCAAGACACTATGTTTCTTTGCTTGTGTTCCCAAGATGTCCCATCATTTTATCCTATGAATGAGATTAATTGTGTTCCAGTGCTTCAGGTGTGTTTCCCGCTTTATTCCAACCCTAAGGTATATGGTATACCTAAGGTATATGATAGCCCATAATATATAAAACCAGTCTTGTGATTTGTTATCCATGATGACTGAAGAATTTATTCGAGAATAGGGATGTCAATTTTCACACAGGTGTACTTTACTGCTGGCTCAGGGACAGATGAATAGCACTTCATAGCAGCATTAGGGAAAAGCCCAAATATTATTTCTAAGACACCAATTTATATATACACACACATACATACATGTGTGTGTGTGTGTGTGTGTGTGTTTGTAGATTTTCACGGGTGTAGGTATGCTGGTCTTGTTGTATTTGGGTCTTTTCCTATGTAAGATTGAGATTGTCTTAGCAACGTTTTGGCGAGGTCTTACTCGCCATCTTCAGACTGGTGTTTTCGGCTCAAAAGTGTGGTCAGAGCTGCCATCTTTCTATAAATTTTGGTGGGGGTGGGGGGGTGAAGGCTTTGTTTCAGTAAGTGGATTGATTGGCTGTGTGGTTGTATCATGATTGGTAGATTGGTGCTGATTGGTGCTGGCTGTGTGTCCATTGTTTTTTGTTGTAATGGCCTGGGTGGTGGGTGGGGCTTGTTTGTTGACTAGGGCTGGTTTCCAGATATCTGGTAGGTGGGAGGTATTGTCATGTTTGGTATCGTCTGGTATGCAGGAGGTGTCACATTTATTCATGTTATCAACGATGCCTCCTGCCTACCAAACATCTGGAAACCAGCCTAGTCAACAAACGAGCCCCACCCACTACCCAGGCCGTTACAACACAAAACAACAATGGACACACAGCCAACTCCAACCTGCCAATCATGATACAACCACACAGCCAATCAATTCACTTACTGAAACAAAGCCAACACTCCACACACCCCCACTAAGATTTATAGAAAGATGGCAGCTCCGACTACGCTTTGAGCCGAAAACACCAGCCTGAAGATGGCGAGTGAGACCTCGCCGAAACGTTGCCAAGACAACTGTTAATCTGCCATTGCTCTTTCTCCCAGGGACAGTTGGCTAATATGGAAACAGGTTAACCAGAACTTTGAACTGATTCTCCGCCCAAAAGGAAAACAAGATTAAACTAGAACTAAAAGATGGCATTTCACCATACTATAGATTCATATGAATAGTGTTCCAATATTTGCACATACATTTTTTAAAATGACAATAAATGGCTTTGGTTTTGCCTTTCATGGAGCTGAAGATAATCATAGCTGATAGTTGGGCCCTATTTGGTATGAAGTTCTCCTGCAGCTGAAAAGATTGCCATTGTTTATGGCAGTTTCCATTTGTTTCATTTGGTCATATAAAGAATTTATAGTGGATTTTGCAAATGTTTTCAGTAGGGTTGTATGCTGAGTCTGATATTGAGCTATATAGCTCAACTCTCTATATTATCATTGTCTATGCTTTTTCATGCTCCATAGAAGCACATGCATTATATATGTCACGTTATGCAGCGTGATATATAGTGCTTGTGTGTAACAATAAAGTCTGGACTACAGATGCTCAGTAGAAGAATTAAACCGAGAATGCTCTAATGGTTGGGAAAATTGAAACCATAAGATGCAGCTCAAAAGGGAGGAGACCAAATCAAAGCACAGAGTACTTTTAAGCCTTTATTGTTTGTGCCTCTTATCTCAAAGGGATCTGCCAAATTAGAAAAAGCAGAAATCCTGCAAATGACAGTGGATCATTTGAAGATGCTCCAGGCGACAGGCGGGAAAGGTAAGGAACTGATTTTCTAATGTGAGCAGGGGAAACCTTTGCAAACACCTCTGGCAGTTCTAGATTAAAGGAGTGGAAATTGGTGCTCAAGGCAGGGTTGAACTCATGGGAAAGAACTACTGGGACAAAAGGAGCACTTGACCCTGAGCTTGTGTTGGCTTTCATAACACTGTGGGAGAGTAAAGATTCCATTCAGAGACAGTCCAGTCAGAGATCTGTTTGGGGTTTCCAAAGAGCACAGCAATCGGCACAAGAGAGACAAAACAAATACCCCAAACATAAACAAAGAGGGCTGCGGCCACTATTGTGAGGTATGAAACAAAACCAAATTTAAAATTCATTATGCAGTTGCTATACCACGGGAAGTGGATCCAGAGGAAACTTTCCGTATTGTTTATGCATTGCCCTTTGTTCTAGAAAGAATGTTTTCCATGAAAAATTAGACTGTGCCGTTCGTAACCAGAACAACATCTAAGTTTGCATCTTCTGGGTGTGGGTTAGCTAAAGAGGAAACTCTATATTACTGGGGAAAGGGGGGGGGAAAGATCCACCGTAGGTGCTGACTTTTTTGTGGCTGACACGTTTCTCTTGTGGAATTGGGAATGTAGTACATACAGAATGTGGCTTTATGTGGATTTAGAGAACAGTTTTGAAATGTTTTAAACACTCAAAAAATTAAATATGTGAGGTGCTTTGAACACTAATAATAATAATAATAATAATAATAATATGATGATGATTATTATTATTATTATTATTTGTGGATTAGGGCTTTATCAGAGTCTTAATTATTTAGCAGTAGTTTTTAGCTTTGATTGCGCAGTTATATCTCTCTATCCCATAATCCTGTCTTGTTTTTCATAAGGGTTCATCAAGCCTTACGAAGATTGGGGGGGGGGGACTAATACGCATAAAGGAGATATGCTTCTGCAATTCTTTTGATAATTTGCACAAAGGCAGTGTAGAGAATGGATCATTTCTGTGCAATGTTTACCGTATTTCTAAAACTGGATATTTTCGAGATAATTATATTTTCTTGTGTAGATTGTCTGTAAAGGGGATTTATGAATTTCATCAGTCTTAGCAGCAGTCATTTTATCAGGAATTATTTTCTAGAAAATATGACTATTCCTCAGCTCATTCATGTGATTTCTATTCTTGCTAACATACCGTATTTTTCAGAGTATAAGACGCACCTTTTTTCCTCAAAAAAGAGGCTGAAAATCTGGGTGCGTCTTACACATCGAATACAGCATTTTTTGCCTCCCGAAGCCCTGTCCCTTCACCAAAATGGCCGTGCATACACTTATGGAGGCTTTCAGTGAGCTCCTGGGGGCTGGGGATGGAATAAATGAGCAAAAAACGGGTTTTGCCCTCCCAGCCCCCAACAGCACTGTATAAGCCTCCATAAGGCTATGCATGAATTTTTGTGACAAAAAAACAGGCCATTTTTGCTCATTTTTGGCTCTCCCCCCCCCCAGGAGCACTCTGCAAGCCACCCCACCCCCCAAGGCTATTTTTTGGGGAAGTTTGCAGAGTGCAAAAACTTTTTTTTTCCTTTTGGAAAACTCTTTAACTGATTGATAAGAATTACATTGATCAAGTGCTGTGCCAGCAGAAACAAAGTCATAGGTGCTGCAGATTGTCAGTGATTTCTTTCTACAGCACATGGATAAATACACCTGGAAACATCTACCTAGCTTCTCTCTCTCTCTCTCTCTTTCTCTCTCTCTCTTTCTCTCCTTTCTTCCTACCTAACTACTGTCTCTCTCTCTCTCTCTCTCCCTACCTACCTACTGTATTTATCTCTCTCTCTCTCTCTATCCCTCTACTTACCTACTTTTTTAAAAATTTGTCTCTTCAAACCTTAATTTGCCTCTTCAAAACCTGGGCCTTATACTCCGGTGCGTCGTATACTCCGAAAAATATGGTAAATAGTTGCAAAGAGTTGTATTACTAGTTTCCATTTGCCATTTATTGGGCTCTTTTTCCCATATTGGAAAAGAATAGCACGCGGTATATATATTTGAAATTCCATTGCTCTAACTTCTGAGCAAGCTGTGTATTTAGGGTATAAAACCAGAAGGATTAGAAAACAAGAAATGGAGGTGCTACCTAAATACATAAAAGTAACACGTTGGTTTTTTAAATTTATTTTTCTTTAGTATTTCTGGAAGAGAACTTAAAGCTATGATTGTGTAGGTAAGGATCTATGATCCTCTACACTATGTATCCTCTTGAATTAAGTAAACTTAATACATAGCTTAGTCCTCATGATAGTACATTGATTGCTGCTTTACATAAAGCAGCAATCAATAAAGCATAGTGACTAGGCCTATGTTAGTGATTTGGAACATAGCAATTAGTATACAAAAATAGTAGACAATTTAATTCATTTTCAGGAGTTTATGTTTTGTTTTAAAAAAGCTATTGAGAATTGTTTAAGTCCTATTCTTTTAATAGGAGGAATGTGTACACATTTTTCAGAATTACTTTTTGGGAGGAAACTAGTTTTAGATCTACCTCTCATTTTTATTGCTTTAAATAACAATACTACTTTGCTTGATTTTTTTAAAAATGAGAATATTTTTAAACAAGTAAAAGATAAACAAGAAAATAGAAAATGAAATTAAGGGGTGACTGCCTCAACATGCTGTGGTATCAAATTCTAAAGCTATGAAAATGGTCACCAATACTGGGTGTACAACAGTATTTCCTCACAATTGCATAAGCAAAGAAATAATACATTATGTGACATTCAGTTGAATACAATTAAAGATCTCATATAACATGTGAATGTCTTTTAGATGGCAGTAGTAATGATTGCAAAAACTGTATTATTTAATAGTAATTTGCTTTAGATTCAGTGTAAACATTTAATGCAAGTCCAACTACAGCAAGTAGAACATATTTTTAAAAAACGCTGGTATTTTCTATTATGCTTTTCTAGAGCAATGTTCACTAAAGGAAGAAGAATAGTCAGACCTGACTATTGAGGTCTAGAGTTTATGAAGAAGCAATCACTACAGAGGAAAGCTCCTTGGCAGTAAAAAGTCTATTACCTCGAGTGATGGCGCCGTTTGCTCTGAATTTGTTGCTGCTGCTGTTGTTATTAATTATGGTTGGTGACACAATCAGCCACCGTTTTAAATTGGATTTGGCATTTTTATCCAACTATTGAGTCCTTCCCAAGGACCTGGGATAGGCAGATGTTTGTAAGTGTTAGATATTGTTGAAGGATATTAGCTGTTCCAAGTGAAGCTGCCTTTTGTAGTTAACTGACATTGATGTCGTCAGTGTTGATGGTGGTTCAAGTGGTGCTCTAATTGTATTGGAACCACACCCATTATTCTTGGCACCATTTTTGCTTTCTTTTGCCATACTCATTCTACTACTGTTCGCAGGTTTTCATATTTTGTGATGATCTCCAGTTCTTTCTCTTCCGTTCTGCAGTCTCTAGCGATTGCTGCTTCCGCTATTATGATGTTTTTGTTACTAATATTATTACAGGTGGTTCTCCAGTTATGACCCCAATTGAGCCCAAAATTTCGGCTGTTAAATGAGGCATTTGCTAAGTGAATTTTGTCTTGGTACAGTTGTTAAGTGAACCACTGCAATTGTTAAGTTAGTGACTCCGTTGTTAAGTGAATCTGGCTTCTCCATTCATTTCGCTTGTCAGAAGGTCACAAAGGGTGAATAACATGACCCGGGATACTGCAGCTGTCATAAATATGAGCCATTTGCCAAGTCTCTAATTTTTTATTGCGTAACAATGGGGATGCTACGATGGCTGTAATTGTGAAAAATGATAATACAGTGTCATTTTCAGTGTCGTCGTAACTTTGAATGGTCATTCAGTAAACTTTTGTATGTCTACCTGATTCTTATATCCCAATGTTCCTTCAAGAGCACAAGTTACCATGTAGCACTCTTCTCTTTTTCCTAAAAGGAACCATCCTGTAATTCATCCAGTAGACTTTCAGGGCTATGGGTGAACGTGAATCTATGTCATTTTAGTCTTGGTCCAGCACTTTAACCAGTACAGCTCAATCCCTTCTAATTAGCCCAATGACTTGAGTACTACTGTATATCTGAACTACAACTGAATAAGCATGGAGGCTTTGTATTTATTGCCTTTATGCTTACTTTATTTACGGATTAGATTTATACTCTCCCCATTTCACTGTCTAGCAATTCAGGATGTTCTACCTTTTGTCTGAGTACCCAAGGCAGCATAGTGGGGATCTCTCCTCATTTTATTTTAGAATTTAGAATAACTTTACTATTGTCACTTTGAATGTACACTAATCGGCATACATTAAAATGAAATTTCATTGCATACAGCTCTCAAAGGGTCCACCTCCAATATACTGTATATTATATAATCATGACAAAATACATACATACATACATACATACATTCATACATATACATACATACATACATGCAAAATTATGCATATATTTTTTCAATAGCCCTGTGAATATAAGGATTAGGATTTTGCAGCCAAACTTTCAAATACAGGTAGTTCTTGACTTATACCAGCTCATTTAGTGGCACTGAAAAAATAACTTATGATCATTTTTACACTTATGACCATTGCTCAATCCCCATGGTCACGTAATCAAAATTCAAATCCTTGGCAATTGACTCATATTTATGATGGTTGCACTGTCCCAGGGTTGTGTGATCACCTTTTCCAACCTTCTGATAAGTAGAGTCAATGAGGAAGCCAGATTCATTTAACCTTGCTATTAATTTAACAGCTGCAGTGATTCACTTAACAAATGTGGCAAGAAAAATCGTAAAATGAGACAAAACTCACCTAACAAATTTCTCATTTAGCAACATAAATTTTGGGCTCAATTGTCATCCGTAAGTCAAGGACTACCTTTACTCGATTTACGGTTATAGTGTTCGTATGAATTCGATGCAGACTTGGGCTTTTATCAGTCACAGGGTCAAAATCATCATAATAGAAATACAATTTTAAATAAACCAAAGAAAGTTTTTTTAAAAAAAAAATTCTTCCTGAGATGACAACTTTACCAAGTTAATTTACATGCCATCTTCACTAACCTATTTCAAAACTAAAATATGTATTCCAGGCTGTGCTTTACAAGAAAGACCAAAGGAAGCATTTGATAATTAAGTTTATTTTTCCTCTGTGTTCCAGGTTATTTTGATGCTCATGCTCTGGCCATGGATTTCATTAGCATTGGGTTTCGAGAATGTTTAACCGAAGTTGCAAGATACCTGAGTTCTGTGGAAGGTCTGGACACGGCAGACCCTCTTCGAGTCCGACTAGTCTCCCATCTCAGCTCGTGTGCTTCTCAGAGGGAAGCCGCTGCCATGACCTCGTCCATGGCACACCATCACCATCCTCTGCACCCTCATCATTGGGCAGCTGCTTTCCATCATCTCCCTACGGCTTTGTTGCAGCAGAATGGATTACATCCCTCTGACGTCTCCCCCTGCAGACTCTCCACTGCCTCAGAGGTGCCTTCCCACGGCTCAGCTCTTCTCACCGCCACTTTTGCCCATGCTGATTCTACCCTCCGAGTGCCCTCGGCAGGCAGTGTCGCTCCTTGCGTCCCACCACTTTCTACCTCTCTGCTCTCGCTTTCTGCTACTGTGCATGCTGCGGCAGCGGCAGCAGCTCAGAGTTTCCCTCTGTCTTTCGCTGGAGCATTCCCAATGCTTCCCCCGAGTGCAGCAGCGGCAGCAGCAGTGGCAGCTGCCACAGCCATTAGCCCCCCTTTATCTGTTTCGGCAACTGCTAACTCTCAGCAACCCGGTAGTAATGGAAACACTAAACCCTACCGACCTTGGGGTACTGAAGTTGGAGCTTTCTAGATTTTCCTGACTTCTGCAGTTAGAACAGAAAGCTCTTGCACAAAGCTTAGGTGAACAGCTCAAGGAGTCGGACGGATGCTGAAGGCACAGAAGAGAAACAGTGAGCAAATCTCCCATAAGAATCGTCAGAATGGAGATGTTTTCTACTTCGTTTGAATCAGACCTCATACTGGATGACAGTGGTCTTCAAATGATACCCTGTGTCGCCATTAATGCTCTTGCTATGCATTTTTATTTGCCAGGGAAGTGGTGGATTATTGCTCACAAAATCTTCCTGAAAAACAAACTCTGTCCTAAATGCTTAAGTGCCTGCCCTGTTCTGAATAGGCAATATGTTTATGTGTGTTTTTTTGATTTTTTCCCCCTCTAAGGCTAAACCACCAGGCAAGCATGAAAATGATGCTGGAGAGGAAACAATAGAATTTGGAATTGGATAATAAGATCCAGAATAGGGATACAATTTCCAAATAAATATTTCTGCACACAGTAAGGTGGCAGTCCTTTAACATCAGTGGGATCCCACCAAACTAACTATGCGGAGTTGAATTTTAAGAATAACAAGGTTGCTGAGATTGTATATACTTAATCTCATCTAGTTTACCTTCATTGTGCAGTTCTATCAAATGTCTTCAATGTAATCTTGATAAAAGCACTAAATGTTCAGCGTGGTTTAAGAAATTACAAGCTTCCTGGCACTTTCTGTAAAACCATTTGTGTCAAATTATACCTAAGTGTGCATAACTTGACCACCAGTTATATACTGATGCATTTTGGATAAAGTCACAGCTGATATGTCTGGTTCATTTTTTGCAAGCTGGGAAACAGCTTCCTTTAGATTAGAGTCCCTTTTTTTCATCGCAGAAAGAGGTATGATTAAATAGCTACAATACTTTACCCTTCGGCCATTTTCTTTTCTTCCATTCAGTCATATATGATTGAAAACTGGCTTTCATTAGAGCTCAATTTGGCTCTCTTTGGCCATACCGTACCTGAAAAATTAGGGCAATTGTATTCCAGGAGATCTGGAAGGAACTAGACTGCTAAAGGCTGAGTTGTAGTAGCAACAACTTGAACTTTGGGGTTAGTTTCGGTTGCTGCCATTTGGTTTCCTTTTTTTCTTTCCTTTTTTTTTTTGTACGGGTTCAGTTCCCAACCCAGAAAATGTAAGTTTTTTTTTTTTAAACTACCCATACAAGCAGTACTATAAAAAGGTTTTGCTTTGTTGTTATTATTATTACAGCAACATGAAATAATACAAGTATTTTTATTCATTGACTCAAGAGCTAGAGTTAATGATGGGGAGGGCAAGTTAAATGAAAGCACAGCATGTATTATGCACTTCATTTCTCTGCTGTGTGGAGAAAGCAATAAACAGAATGTTAAACATTATACAAATGTACTTTTAAAATATTTGTTTTAAAAATACTGTTCCTAGTTGGAGGAGGGGCAAATTGTTCATTATTTTGGTAACCCTTTTTTCTATGCAAAAGTTTTTATGTATCACTTATTAAATGAGGTCTTTTTTTGACTGAGTTCCAGATATTGTCTTGATGTGATCAGTGAAAGGGAAGAAATTGAATGTGTTAAAAGTTAATGCAAGTCCAGATGGTAGTAGCTTCCTGGAGAAGTTGCATTGTGTTACACAACTAAAAGTGCACAGAGTCTCACTTAAGATTCTATTAAATTTAGTTTCTTATATGTGTGGTGAAATTATGCTAAATAAGTGATAAGCACACAATCACCCATTGCATGTTTGCTAAGTTGTTGATGTAAGTGGAAACTACAATGATCATAACCTGGAACGGGAAAGTCATAATGTTAGGCTGCAACTTTTAGCAATAGCAGTAGACTTATATACCGCTTCATAGGCCTTTCAGGCCTCTCTAAGCGGTTTACAGAGAGTCAGCATATTGCCCCCAACAATCTGGGTCCTCATTTTACCCACCTCGGAAGGATGGAAGGCTGAATCAACCCTGAGCCGGTGAGATTTGAACCGCTGACCTGCTGATCTAGCAGTAGCCTGCAGTGCTGCATTTAACCACTGCGCCACCTTGGCTATAGGAACTTTTGTTCCTATATTAGTCTATCCCAAAGCTGTTTTTTTCCTCTTCTGAAAAAAAGCTGCTGCCATTAATAACAGTAGCTTTCTTCTTGGGTGAAATAGCAGCTGCATTGATCTGTATTAAGGATGATTTGATCCAGTTTTCCTCTACTACATAATCCCATATCCTTATCTTCACTCCAGGGCTGCCCTGACAAAGAGGACATTTTGCTTCTCATTCAATAAGCTTCATCAGTTGTGACTGGATGGGGGGAGTTGTTGGAAGTATACGTTCTGATAGGATGGTGAGGCGGGAATAGAAGGATTGTGCTTCTTTCCAGAATCTTTCAATATGCTTTGATTCTCTAGATCAGTGGTTCTCAACCTGTGGGTCATGACCCCTTTGGGGTCGAACGACCCCTTCACGGGGTCGCCTAAGACCATTGGAAAACACATTTTTGAAAAAATATGGAAAACATAAAATAATTTTATGGTTGGGGGTCACCACAATATGAGGAACTGTATTAAAGGGTCGCGGCATTAAGAAGGTTGAGACCCACTGCTTTAGATCAAGGGTGTCAAACTCAGATCGTCATGGCAGTGTCACATGACGTATCAGGACGTTTCCCCCCCTTCGCTAAACGGGGCATGGATGTGGCCAGCATATGACACATCCGGCCTGTGGGCCAGGGGTTTGACAGCCCTGTTGCTGAATTTTAGATTCCAGAATAGTTTATGATTAGTCATGCAGGTTAGATTGTTGGAAATTGTTCTGGAACATAAGAGGGATTACAGTTTTCTACTCTAGATACAGAATACCACTTATTAGGAAGAATATTCTGGCCAGAAAGAGCCAGGCATTATTTTTAAACACTGGGAAAGGGAACAGATTATGGCTTCTGGATTTTTTCTTCTACATCTTCCCCTACAATTACCAGAAGTAGTCTGCATTTTGTTCTGTGTAACAAAATATCAAAAATGGTTTTTTTTTATTTTTGAAAAGGCAAGTAGACTTTTTTTCCCCCAAGGAAGAAGATGCTTCATTTCCTATCCTGGAAGCTTCATCATTTGTATCGGAGATGGGAGGACAGTTATTGACAGTTGAGTTTAGTTGGGGTGTGTTGGGGAAATGATAGATTCTGACCGGATGGGGGGAGGGGGGACGGAAATATTTTGTTTCCTATGCAGTCAACTGGTCTTCACACTCTGACAGTAGTTGAAGTTACATGAGATTTTATCCATGACCAGGATAGGAAGCGAAACGTTATCTTATTTCTCAAAAACTCAGTTCCGTTGCCTTTTCAAAAATAAAAACCACTTTTGATGTAACAATGACCTGGATGACAGAATCTTCATAGACATTTATGTAACAATGTTTTACGTGTGCACACATATTTGGAACAACTTACTTCCAGAAGTTGTAAGTGCTCCAACACTGGAAGTTTTTAAGAAGAGATTAAATAACCATTTGTCTGAAGTGGTGTAGGGTTTCCTGCCTAAGCAGGGGGTTGGAATAGAAGACCCCCAAGGTCCCTTCCAACTCTGTTATTCCATTCTATGTGCACCTTCTCCTCAAGGACTATTTGAAGGGTGTTACATCCATGTTTGAATCTCTGTTGTTGTGCACTAGAAAGTGCAGAGCAGGTTGCCTGTGCTACATGACCAGCAAAGAAGAGGGAAAACGATTTAGAAAGGAGGAATTGGCAATATTCTGAGCAGCTGCCCAATTCACTCTTCCATAGGGAAGCACTGGAATTCAATCTTTCTTTTGTTGTCTTTTCCCACCAAACCTGTTTCTTGATTATTTTGGCAGTTATTGTGCTGGTGAATGGATGGACAGAATCCAAACCATAAATACAATATCTTCTCAATAAATCATTTTCTAACATACCAATGTTAGGAAAGGCATGGAGAACATGATTTCTGGAATTCTTTCAATCCTTTCATGAGATGTGACCATACAAGAAGTTTGTATTTTCTCCTGTGAAATGCAGTAATGTATTGTGTGTCTGTCAGTGTTTGTGTGCATTGGGAAACACACAGCTGCATATGCTCCATTCTGAATCGGAACAAATTCAAGATTGCCTCCTCTCAGGATGCATCTGATCTGATTTGGATCATTTTCAAACTTAATCCTCCTAATCATTTTTTCACTTAGGCCAAATTCTGCTCCTATTGTGTTCAATTTTCAAAGTTTGATCCGGCTACAGGCAAACAATTCTGGGCCTGCTGACATAGTTTTCTCCCTGATGTCTGCTGGGTTTTAACAAATGAAGTAATAACCAATGTTAATTATTCTTAGGACTTGTAGATAAATTATCCTATGCCAGCAAGAATTCAGTATGTGTGTATATTGATAAAATCATGAAAATTTGGTGTGCATGATGGGGTTAGAACTTTCTCTGCTGCGCTCCCAAATTAAACAACAACAGATTTATTCCTCTTCTACAAAACAAGGCTGGTTCTGCTGTTCTGTTACTTCTTTTATTTCTCTTAAACATCCCCAAAACCAGATCATGACGTTCTGGAACAGAGATGGCCAAGGTAACTAGAAATTTGGCTAGCACTCAAAGCCATTAGACTAGAGAAGGTGAATTGATCATCACCACAAGATTGTACTAATCAACTGTAAAAGAAAAAAGTGTTTTTGTTTCTTCTGTTCTGCATAGAAATCAGAAGCTAAAAATGTGTGCAAGCTTGTTAGATCTATATATTTTAATTTATTTTTACAACAGTTATATTATTGTTGAAGCATAAAGTAAAAACAATTTTTTAAACGTCTGTCTTTAAAAAAAATTCAAAAAACCCATAGCTGCAGGCTGCTGCAGGCTGCAGCAGACATGAAGGAAAAATATATTTGTCTACTCCAATTAACATGACCTTTAAATATTTCTGTATTGCTTGCCAAGGTCTGGTCAACCATACATGGATGCCTCATCCTAGTAAATCACTATTCACCCACAATGTGCTTTTCTGAGAATATAAGGATTATGACACTCATTACTGGCCACTGACAATTATATGAAGCAATCTTAACAATAAACCTAAGCATTATCTTGCTCAACATTGACCAATTCTCACCCTATGTTGAAATCCAAGGACACCAAAAACACAAGTAGGAACTGTACGTAAAAAAAAAAGTAATACTTTAACAGAACAATGGAAAGCTTGTTTTCCAAATGGCACCTTTTTATAGTGCAAACGATTTTATGGTGTATAAAAATGTACAGACTTAATCAGAGAAATATCAGTGTTACCTAAGACTTGAGCAAGTATTAATGTAATGTAAAGTCTTAGCAAGAGTGAGATTTAAGCCCATGCTTAACTCAAACATGGGGGGAGGGAGAAATAACATTTAATGGTCTCTTTGGAAAAATACACAATGGAACTTGAAGTTTGAATTATCTGGACATTGCCCAACATTCATCTGTAATATAAACAGACTACAGCTTTGTTGATTTTGAATCTCCACTTTTCATGCCTACACACAGTTAAAGACAAGTGTGTGTTCATTTCTCATACGCCTCTACAGTTGAGCTTTTCACAAAAGAAAAGCAAATTTTTAAAAATCCTTGCAATGAAATTTTCAAACTGCTGCCAAGTCAAACGATCTGGACTTGTACAAATCTAAGCAAGTGGGCATCAGGATTCTCCCAGATAGTTAGCCTTTCTATAGAATTTTCATGCAATAAGAGTGCACAGTATAGAGCTGTTTAGAAAGAATTATGGAAAATGTAGAATTATCTATGGGGTTGCCACAAAGAAGAGAGGATCAATCTATTCTCAAAAGCACCTGTAGGCAGGGTAAGAAATGAATTGAAACGAATCAAGGAAAGAATCAACCTAGAACTTAAGAAGAAATTTTCTGACAAAACAATCAGTAGAATGGCTTGTTTCCAGAAGCTGTGGGTGCTCCATCATTGGAGGTTTTTAAGAAGAGATTGGACAGCTCTTTGTCCCAAATGATATACAGGTGAAACTCGAAAAATTAGAATATGGTGCAAAAGTTCATTTATTTCAGTAATACAACTTAAAAGGTGAAACTAATATATGAGATAGACACATTACAATATGCAAAGCAGGATAGTTCAAGCTGTGATTTGTCATAATTGTGATGGTTATGGATTACAGCTCATGAAAACCCCAAATCCACAATCTCAGAAAATTAGAATATTGTGAAAAGGTGCAATATTCTAGGCTCAAAGTGTCCCACTCTAATCAGCTAATTAAGCCATAACACCTGAAAAGGGTTTCTGAGCCTTTAAATCAGTGTTTTTCAACCATTGTGCCGCGGCACACTAGTGTGCCGTGACATAGTGTAAGGTGTGCCATGGGAAAAACACCCGCCGGGTGTTTTCAGCGGAGCTCTTCAAAACAAGACTTGTTGAATTCCGCAGGTTTTGAGGCCATTCACTTCCAAAAAAACCCACTGCTTCCCCCAATAAGCCCGCCGTTTCGGGAGCGCTGCAGATTGGTCTGCTTGACAACCCCAGCCGGGGATTCCGGGATCACGTTCGCGGCACCACGCAAATGCCCGCTGACTTGCACCTGGCTCCTCCGGGCTTATTTCCCGGCAGAGAAATCAGGACAAGGAGATTGAACGCAAAGCAAGAGGAACGAAGCCAGCACCCCCGCTTTCCTAGCAATGTCTCCTCCTCCTCCCCGTTCCCGTCACCCTCCTGCAGGCAGATTTTGGCCCAGACAAGCCGACGGGGCTCTTCTCGTCCCGGGAAGGGAGGAAGGGAGGAAGGGGCAAGGTTCAAGGCAAACTCGGGAAGGGGGAAATCGCAAAGCTGGAACGGGAGACCTTCCGCGATGAACACGAGCCCAAAGGGGCAACTCCGCGCACGAGCCTCACCCTGAACCCTGAAAGGCAGAAGACCGCAGGACTCCCATGCGCTCCCCAACCTCCAGCAAAAGCAGCGCAGACGCTGCTCTCTTCCCTGCGCTGCCTCGGAAAGGGAGCCCAAGCCCCGCCGCCCCAAGCGCAGTTTCTCCCGCGATCACCCACCTCTGCCACCTCTTCCCTGTGGCGCCTCGGGGAGCAGCTTTGCTCCCCCCCGTCAAATTCACTGGACTCGCTCCTGTAGGATGGCTCCGAAGCTAAAGCACAGGCTATACTCATGCAAAACAGTTCCAAGATTTTGAATGCCCTCAATTGGTCCTCTCCCAATACTGTTCCTATACTTAAATGATGCTGTTGTTAGCTTTCAGATTTGGAATAATGAGTGAGGAACTAGGTAATACCTACCTCATACCCTTGGATGGATGCTAGCATTCTAGGAAGTATAATAGCAATAATAGCAATAGCAGTAGACTTATATACCGCTTCATAGGCCTTTCAGGCCTCTCTAAGCGGTTTACAGAGAGTCAGTATATTGCCCCCAACAATCTGGGTCCTCATTTTACCCACCTCGGAAGGATGGAAGGCTGAGTCAACCCTGAGCCGGTGAGATTTGAACCGCTGACCTGCTGATCTAGCAGTAGCCTGCAGTGCTGCATTTAACCACTGCGCCACCTTGGCTCTAATCTCAAGAGAGTGGATTTTAAATTGATAAATTGATTTATACTTCACAAAAGACAATTGCAAATTGAGATAATTGTAAATTGAGAAGATATAGTCAATATAGGCACAGAGTTAAATATTTTTAACATTTTCTAATGGTGGTGTGCCTCGTGATTTTTTTCGTGAAAAAAGTGTGCCTTTGCACAAAAAAGGTTGAAAAACACTGCTTTAAATGATCTCTCAGTCTGGTTCAGTAGGAATTACAATCATGGGAAAGACTGCTGACCTGACAGTTGTGCAGAAAACTATCATTGACACCCTCCATAAGAGGGAAAGCTTCAAAAGGTAATTGCGAAAGAAGTTGGATGTTCCCAAAGTGCTGTATCAAAGCACATTAATAGAAAGTTATGTGGAAGGGAAAAGGGTGGGAAAAAAGGGTGCACAAGCAGCAGGGATGACCGCAGCCTTGAGAGGATTGTCAGGAAAAGGTCATTCAAAAGTCTTGGGGACTTTCACAAGGAATGGACTGAGTCTGGAGTCAGTGCATCAAGAACCACCACAAAGATCATATTCCTCTTGTCAAGCCGCTCCTGAACAACAAACAATGTCAGAAGCATCTTACCTGGGCTAAAGAAAAACAGACCTGGTCCACCTGCTCAGTGGTCCAAAATCCTCTTTTCTGAAGAGAGCAACTTTTGCATCTCACTTGGAAACCAAGGACCCAGAGTATGGAGGAAGAATGGAGAGGCACACACTGCAAGATGCTTGAAGTCCAGTGTGAAGTTTCCACAGTCTGTTGATTTGGGAAGCCATGTCATCTGCTGGTGTTGATTCACTGTGCTTCCTTAAGTCAAGGGTCAACACAGCCGTCTACCAGGAGATTTTGGAGCACTTCATGCTTCCTTCCACAGACGAACTTTATGGGGATGCCGACTTCATTTCCCAGCAGGACTTGGCACCTGCCCACACTGCCAAAAGCACCAAAACCTGGTTCAATGACCGTGAGATTACTGTGCTTGATTGGCCAGAAAACTCGCCTGACCTGAACCCTATGGGGCATTGCCAAGAGAAAGATGAGAGACATGAGACCGAACAATGCAGAAGACCTGAAGGCCGCTATAGAAGCATCATGGCTTTCTATAACATTTCAGCAGTGCCACAGGCTGATAGCTTCCATGCAACGCCGCATTGAGGCAGTAATTGCTGCAAAGGGGGCCCAAACCAAGTACTGAGTATGTACTCAGTATGTACATATGTATGTACATATGCATGCTAATACTTTTCAGAGGTCCAATATTGTTCTATGTACAATCCTTGTTTTATTGATTGCATGTAATATTCAAATTTTCTGAGATTGTGGATTTGGGGTTTTCATGAGCTGTAAGCCATAATCATAATTAGGACAAATCACAGCTTGTACTATCTTTCTTTGCATGTAATGAGTCCATTTCATATATTAGTTTCACTTTTTAAGTTGCATTACTGAAATAAATGAACTTTTGCACGATATTCTAATTTTTTGAGTTTCACCTGTATAGTTTTGTGCTTGTGCAGATTGGACTAGAAGACTTCCAAGATCCCTTCCAACTCTATTATTGTGTTCTGTTGTCATTAAATTTGAATGTGCTATAAATATGTGCCCTGGCCTCTTGTGGATGTGCCTTCATCAAGAAAGGAATGTTACATAAAGTTTGGGTAACAGCAAGAAGCTGAGTTCAACGTAGAGATCTTATTGACTCTCCTTTTTTTTCTTTAATTTCCTTTGTTTTAACAAATTTTAGACTGTGTTTGTTAAAAAGCTGTACCGTGTACGGGCTCTGGGAAGTCGGGGGGAGGGAAGGGAGGTGGGGTCTTGGGGAGGGGGAGGGGGGAAATATAGTACATGTTAGATTTTAAAATAACACGATTGCATTTGTATACTGTTGCTCTTTAATTCTAGTGTTAAAACAAGACAAGCTGAATATATTGATAGATAGCAGAGATACACCGAAGGGAGGAGTAGAAGGAAAGAAGGGTAGAGAGGGTGGGAGAAAGGATTGGAGGGAGGGTGAGAAGGAAGGGAGGGAGTGTATTGGGAGAGAGGAGTGATAGAGGGGGAAGGGAAGTAGGATAGAGGGGAACGTTGGAGGGAAGAACGAAAGTTGGAGGGGGGCAAAAGAAAGGGTGTATGGTGGGCCGAAGTGGTGTATTGGGTTTGTATTTTGGGGGGTATTGTTGACAAGAGGGCGGGCTGTGTTTATTGTTCAATGTTATATGCCCCGGTTATGCACAGTATATATGTGACTCTACGAAATGAAATGAAAATAAAATATATTTACAATAAAAAAAAAAGAAAGGAATGTTACAAATGTACAGATGTATATGTTCAATACATCTAGCACCTGAAGGGCCTTCATAGTGATGCTGATTTGGCTAAAGGTAAGAACCTATCTTCCTTAACATATACTGTGAGAATGATAGAGTATTAATAAGAACAGTCTTCATATCTTTGTTACATAAGGTATGAGTTTCATAGATTTTTTTAAATAAAATGATAAATTAAAAAGATAGCAGACATTTTTATAGCTAAACAATATATTGTGAAATAAGAACTAATGCACTGACTTGTGAGTGCCAGCTAAAAGCTCTCTGATCCCTTTGGTGAAGATTGTAGCAATTGGATTTGGAATGTGGCTGGAAAAATTAAATGGAAATCTTTGCAACCATGACAGATCCTATTATTGGATTGGGGGAATAAAAGCACTAATACTTGACCACTTTGAGGAAAAGTGATTATCAATATGTTTTTCAGGATAGCTTCATAAATTTGCTCCTAGATAATCAAACACCACTAAGAGACCATATCTCTGCTCTTAATTGTTTGCAAAAGAGTAGATTCTGAAAGTGAAGACTATCAAGGCACAACAATAGGCAGAGACTGTTTGATGGGACAAAAAGCCATCTCTGAAATCTATCTGAAAAAGTTCCAAAACACTTTATAGCAATATATAAGATGCTAACATTATGCAGTTATTAAAACTATCAAAAGGTACACTTTAATTACAAGCTTAGGTACCGTATATACTCGAGTATAGGCCGACCCGAATATAAGCCGAGGCACCTAATTTTACCACAAAAAACTGGAAAAGTTATTGACTCGAGTATAAGCCTAGGGTGGGAAATGCAGCAGCTACCGATAAATTTCAAAAATAAAAATAGATACCAATAATGCCATTGCCCATTGAATAACATATACAGCCTGCCTGTGCCCATTAAATATACAGTAGCCATTGTAAAAATTTGCTCTGCATAACAAATTATTATCACACAATACCGGTGTATTCAATGAAATACTTCACTCACCTCATGATGCTGATGTCCCGCTGTGATGATGATGTCCCGCCTCCTATGACACACGGCACAGTGATTCCTATCATTGGATCACTGTACCAGAGGAGGTGGGGCATCGCTATGTGGCTGCTTGCCATAACAAGGAGGAGGTGGGACATCGTTGCAGAGCGGCAGGAGGGGGAGGAAGGGGAATCGTAAGATAGCCCTGCATTACATTAGAACGTGAGGAGGGGGGATGGTGCGGTGCACGCTGCGCGGCAAACTGACACAGAGGGAGGGGAAACTCAGGGGCACTGGGCCATTCACGAGCGTCACCCAGCGGCATGGCCCCGCCCCTTTTTCTCCTCCATTTCAGGCAAATTTTTCACTGACTCGAGTATAAGCCGAGGCGGCTTTTTTCAGCTCAAAAAGTGGGCTGAAAAACTAGGCTTATACTTGAGTATATACAGTATTTATAAAATATACAAGGCTTCACTAAAAAGTATAGGGGTGTATATGTGTGTATCTTGCTCTAATAGTTCACTTAAGGTAGAATCCTCTACTAAGAACTTATAAGTGTATTCTAAGGACATCAAAGCACTGAAATAGCAATGAAGATAGGTTTGCATCACTTTGACAATAAGGCATGATCTTTCCCTAGTCCAATGTTGCTTATTCCAACTGACTCCACAGTCCAGAACACTTTATCACTATCAGCCAATTTATTCTTTAACACAAAATGTCATGGATCAAGACTCTGACATATTGCCATAAAATGTGGCCAATAGCCGTGAGCTCTGTTCTCTAAAGTTTCAAAGTAATAAAAGTTCTTTTTCAAAAGCAAACATAAATATTGCTTAAAACTTCCCAAATACTGCCTAAGAAGCCAGTTTGAAACTTACCAAGATACTCTTTCTGAGTTTTTCTGTATTTTTTCATCCTTTTAGTTTTCCAAATTCTAAATTTTGCTTATTCTGAGAGTAAGAATACCCCATTATTAATGTGAAAATCTGCAGCTGTGTTTCATTTGTAAAATGAAAGGTTCCATGGCACAAATCTTTGTTAAAGTTGTGTTATTTAAAAACTTCTTTCCCCTCCCCTGATTTTGGATATACAAAGACTAGTTGAGACTTTTTCTCATGTTTAAATGTGGTGTCTATTATTAATTAATAAGTTCCAGATTTGAATTTGTGCCATATGTAGCTTGAAATGCACCATTGGTGTTTTGAGTGGCCTTCTGAAATGGCCTAGTAGCTAGTTAAGTTCTTAAGCAGTGGCATATGTTCAATATTATCCATCACTGTACTGTAAAGTACAAATTTTCATCAGAACCAACTATATTTTTGAAATTTTTTTGAAGTGGCCATTGTGATAGTCTTTTATAACAAAAACAAAACAAGAAACCCAAAGTGGCACCTTGACAACTACATGTTGTTACAAATATCTTTGCAGTTTTTGAATAGTCCTCAAAGGGGGATTTTATGGATTAAGCAAATCTTAGATTTTTCAAGCCTAGATAACTAAGAACCATGGTGGGGTAGAGATTAAGATGTTGGGTTTATCAACTGGAAGATTGGCAGTTCGATACCCAACTACCCGTAATAGAGTGAGCTCCCATTCCTGCCCCAGGTCCTACCAACCTAGCAGGTTGAAAGTATGCAAATACAAGTAGATAAATAGATACCACTTCAGTTGGAAAGTAACAACCTTTTGTGTGCCTTGGTGTATGGTCAAAGTTGGCCACATGGTCACTGAGTGTATTTGGACAACACTGGCTCTCTTGGCTAGGAAACAGATATGAGCACCTGCACCTCAGACCCAACTGGAAAGGATAAGCCTTTACTATTACCTTATAGATAGCTAACTGATGAAGATATGACCTACTTATTTCTAGCCAGAAGTCCTTTATGTTACACAGCAGCTGATCTCCAAGAACTAAGAATAACATGTCCTAGAATTTAGGATAATTTTAATGACCCCAGATTATGTGCTCTTAGTAAAACAGAAAAGTTCCCTGTTCCTCACTGCAGAGATGGGAAGAAAATATATATTAGGGCTGGGACAGCCAAGCCAACATTTCCTTTACAGTGTATTTCCAAAAATATGTTCATTAATCACACAAATGTCTTATTGTTCTTATGCAATATTTATTTTATGAACTATTTTAAACATAAGCTTCAGATATGAAACCTGATCCCCCCTCCCAACTAAACCTTCATTACTATGTCAAATCCATGTGATTTGAAAGGAAAAAAATGTACAGATTTTCTGAGGAGGCAGCAATCAGAAGCTTGCATTATGGGACTAGTGTGCCCCCTTCTGGAATACTCCAATATTTTTACTAGAATTCCAGCAAATGGCTCTCAGGATACTTACTGCATTTTTGCTATAAAAGAGGAGAACACAGAAAACACCTGCCTTAGGCTTTAAAAACCACTACTAAATAAAGTTATTATTGGTGTAATAATAGCCATCATTTTTCATAATACTGTACAGAATATATGTCAGCCAAAGAATTCAAAATCTAACTTTTGCTAATCTAACTTCCTAAACTTCTAAAAAGTCCCCAAAAACTTCTGATATTATTTTAATGGGCTTTGCAATGTGTACTTTTGAAAACAGTTTAAACACTTTAGATGAAGAAAGGGTGGCCATAATATGATTATGACTCAATTCTCTTACTCCTGCTGCAGCTGTTAGCTGCCAAACCCCAGAGGCAACATAGTGTGGATTGTGCATTTTGGAAAGGTTGTTTCAAAATATTGCATTATTATGATCCATACAGGTGAAGGCTTTTTAAAGTCAAGTTATTTGGTGTTTTGCTACTACCGGTATATGCTGGGTATTTAATTTTTATCTTGCTTACATAAACTTTTTTTTATTGCAATATGCTGGGTATTTAATTTTTATCTTGCTTACATAAACTTTTTTTATTTCAATATATATGTATTTGTTTTAAAGTACACAAAAATGCAATTGGAAGCAATTGGAAGAACTAGTGGATACCAATGAACTGAAAGGCAGTGTGCAATTAGTAAAACAGCACAAAGAATTAAAATGGGAACGCATTAAAAAGCAGTTTAAATTTTTAAAAAGTGTTGTTTCTCTTTCCCAATTAACTTCATGCATATTTGACTCTAGTCACCAACCATCACTGGCTTTTCCTGGTTTTCAAGTATAATATGCAGCATGTATAAAAGCTGCATCAATTTACAAAGATAGATTTCAATTCAATATCCTTACGAAAAGATGAAATAAACTATAAATATGGTTCGAACCACCACAACTAAGATTCCAGTGAATCCATGCTTCTCATTCCCAATTTTTGACATCTGGAATCATAATTTATTTTCTGGAGATTTCCTGATTAACCTCACGGAGAATCACTTCATCTAGGATTTGATCATGGTTTTTCTTGGGTCTCATGAAAAACTCATGGAATATCAACATGATGATGATTTAATAGAAAAGACTTCCTGTGTTTCAGAATACTATTGTACAATGAAAGCTTCTTTTTGAACTTAATAATGGAAGAAGAATTGCAAGTAATAGAGCATTGCGTTCCACTGCATTGCATTCATTTATCCTTATTTTTATTTCTTCCTTTGTACACATGCTTACAAGCAAATGTATAACACCCTTTTTTCTGGGATGACTCTAGCACAAACAGCAGAAATTGTGGTTGCAACATTTTTGTTTGCCATGCTATTATTGAATAGGGAGGCTTAAAAATGAAGTAAGTAGGCTGAAGATTTGACTATCTTGCCTAAGAGTAAAGCTTCATTGTGGTACACAACAGAAGCAAAAAGTTGTTTTCAAAAACTACAGAGGAACTTGAACAGGAGGTAGTAAATTACCCCAAAGGAATTCAGTCATGAATTTAAGACAAGATAGAAGACAGAAAAGGTCATTTTAGCTTTTCATTACATTCTCAAAATAGAAAGGAGAAACATCCCTTCCATAGATTTTTTTTTTCATTTTAAAAAGTATATCCAGTGAGACAGTCTTCCTTTCAGATAAACATAACTAGAACATGTTAGCTAAATAAAAATGTAATGCACATTATTTTTCACTCCCTCCTTTTTCTTTATAAGAAAAAAAAACACAATACATATTATACATTATTGCCCCAAATGGAAGAAAAAGAGGCATTCTGGAAGTTTGGAGTTTAAAAATACTGTTTCCCTGACCGGGAATCGAACCCCGGGCCGAATCCTAACCACTAGACCAGTGTTTTTCAACCTTTTTTGTGCAAAGGCACACTTTTTTCATGAAAAAAATCACGAGGCACACCACCATTAGAAAATATTAAAAAAATTTAACTCTGTGCCTATATTGACTATAGGCGGGTGTTTTTCCCACGGCACACCTTACACTATGTCACGGCACACTAGTGTGCTGCGGCACAGTGGTTGAAAAACACTGCACTAGACCACCAGGGAACTATGAGTCATTTTTCTTCTTTAAATCTATCAAGCTTTTAATCGAAAAGACCACTGCACCAAGCTGAAGAGCGTAATTCTGGCAACTGAACCACAATACATTATTGGTTTTGTTAAAAACCCTCTATCTTTTTCGTCCTCTACGTTCTTGTTACTCTTGCCCTACATCTTGCCTTTGGAGGGTGGGGGAGAGAGGGAGGATCCCATTCCTTGGCTGAGTTGATGCTCAAACTGAAAACTATGCAGCAATTCTACTGAATTCTGCTTTTCTGTTCAGAAAAGTGTAAATTTACACTAGCTGTGTTGAAAACTCTACTCAGTGTTTCCAACCGGCCTCTCTCCCCATAGCACAGATCATGTGACCATGGGGCTGCTGCAATGGTCATAAGTGCGAAGACCAGTCAAAACCACTCTTTTCAGTGCTGTTGTAACTTCAGGTGGTTTTTAATGGATGGTTGTGTTGAAAGAAATGTCCTTCTGGGTTCAGCTCCAAGTGGGGAAGAAGACACTGGAGACATGGAGGCTGCTTGGAAAGATGGTTTATTGTTGGACAGGGCCACATGGCTTGAGCCCTGAACAGAAAAGGTGATCACATGTTTCAATGTTGATGGAGAAGAAGAGAGAAGGGCTGAGGAAGGGGCTTGCTAGGCTTTTATACCCTGTTCAGTCCCACCTCTCTGTTTCCTGTTCCTGTGTAAGAAATGTATTCTGACTGGTTGTCAGACTCCCATGGTGCCATGCAGGGGGCTACTCTCTAGGCTGTGATGAGTTCTCAGTTGCCTTGTGGTCAGTTGAGTAATATCCCTTCCCCCTACAGCTGCAGTGAGGAGAAGTCTTTATTATGTAAAGTGGGCTGGCTTGGCCATCTTAATGGCCCATTAGCTGGGGATGGGCAGAAAGCTGTAGGCAACTATTCTGTCTTTTGAAACATGTTTCTTTTCACATCCAGAGAAATATTCTGCCTTTTCAATATTTCCTAGGATATTTCATTTTTCTGGGAGAGGGCTGGATGATAACTTCCCACAGTTGTAAGACAAGGACTATCTGCAAATGGCACATTAAAAACAGTGTATTAAATGTTCAGGATTGGAACTGATATATTAGTCAAAAAAGGAAGAATGTGAATAGCAGAAATACTTGGATAAGGTGACATCAAAGCTTAAAGCCACAGGGTCAAATTCTGTAGGGCCTCATAGATGTTACAAAATGTCTACTAATTCCAGAAAACATTAAGGCAAGGATGTATAAACAGCCTCTGTCGTGGTTACATCAGCAAGAGATTCAAAACTCCAGGGAAATGGAGACTGTATGCCACATTTAAAATGATTCAAGGAAAGCTGAGCTCCACTGACTTGCCCATGGTATTAAGATGCTTTCTGCATCTCTCAATCAGTTACGGAGTTTCATACCATAGAGACTTTACACCAAATATGTTTCTCTTAATCATTTTATGGAGGGTAAGGGGAGAGCGTTTAGGAAAAAAAAATCACTAAAAAAATTAAAGAACTGTGACTTAGAGCTCCCTCCCAGGGATTTGGGTGCCTCCACGTGTTGAGCAAGAGTTATGACACCAAATGCAAACTCTACTCAGCTGGATGACTTTTGCCTGCATTCAAAGAGGATTCAAATAAATTGCTTTAATGCTGTTTGGAATCCTGAAGTGCAGAGTGAGGGGGACACTTTATGTCATAGTGAGAAGTTCTCTTTTACAAACATCATTTGAAGCAAGCAAAGAGGCAAGAAACAGCTGTGACTTTGCCCCTTGGTGGCACAGTGGTTAAATGCAGCACTGCAGGCTACTGCTAGATCAGCAGGTCAGCGGTTCAAATCTCACCGGCTCAGGGTTGACTCAGCCTTCCATCCTTCCGAGGTGGGTAAAATGAGGACCCGGATTGTTGTTGGGGGCAATATGCTGACTCTCTGTAAACCGCTTAGAGAGGCCTGAAAGGCCTATGAAGCGGTATATAAGTCTACTGCTATTGCTATTGCTATTGCAAAGGAGCTGTGGCTTCCATGCAAGTATTTAAGTTCAGGGCCAGGTTTAGGCTAACACTGAGCAAGAATTGGCCTAAGGTACAGAAGCTCAGGGAGCGTCAACATCATCTCTTTTTCCTTCAAATCATTTAAAAATGCAAATGTTTGCACTGGTGGCACAATCACTCAATGTGACCGAGGGGTACAATATATTCTTCAGCCAGTACTGTACATGGGTATAAACAGAAACTTGCTATTGCTATTGCTATTGCCCCTTATGAGGAAAAGCAAAGGAGCTGTGGCTTCCATGCAAGTATTTAAGTTCAGGGCCAGGTTTAGGCTAACACTGAGCAAGAATTGGCCTAAGGTACAGAAGCTCAGGGAGCGTCAACATCATCTCTTTTTCCTTCAAATCATTTAAAAATGCAAATGTTTGCACTGGTGGCACAATCACTCAATGTGGCCGAGGGGTACAATATATTCTTCAGCCAGTACTGTACATGGGTATAAACAGAAACTTGCTTCCACAGACAATACATGGCCTCCGAGCTTTTCCTGAGAAAAGCTTAATGCCACCATGATGCATCACACTAACAGGACTCAAAATATCTGCCAGCCAATTTTATCTGGCAATTATTACATTTAATGGGATTTCTTTGGAGCAGATAATATATACATGAAACCTGAGCTCTTAAAAAGGCAAAATATAAAATATAATTTAAGGTTATATCCTCCTTATAGGTTATAATGAGCCCCGAACAGCAACAGAAATGAAAATGGTTGCTTATCTCTAATCCCCAGTCTGTGTTTTCTAATATCTAAACTGTAACAGACATATAACAGGCTCGTTTATATCAGAGAGACTTTTTTGGTTTTCATTTTACACTGAAAATACCAACTCGGTTATTAAGGCTAACTAATTTTGATGTTTTCCCCTAGCTATGCTGCAAGCAGGGGACAATACTTTAAAGCTTTGTTTAAGTTGCTTTCTCATCTTCAACGACTTTAAAATGCGTGGACTTCAATTCCCAGAGTTCCCAGGGTCCCAAAGACATTCTGGGAGTTGAAGTCCCCATATCTTAAAATTGCCGAGGTGAAAAAAAAATTGCTTTCAAGTGACAGAGGAAAAACAATTTATCCTGCACTAAGAATTTGGGATTCCTAACAATAGGAAACGTATTGTTTCCTATTTGTAAAGTCCTCTGTACAAAGCTTAAAATCATATACATGCCCGAGAAATATCTAATCAATTTCATGGAGTTCATTAAATTGAAAAAAATTGTAAAGACTGTATTCCATTAGACGTTTGAAATCCAAACCTGAAGAAGATATATTTATTCTTGAAAGTCTAGGAAATAACGTTGCAGCAGAGAAATTGTTCACCTAGCGAACATTAAGCAAAACCGAGTCTAAGGAAACCCTGCCTTTCTTACCAAAGAAGAGTGAAATGAAGCATTTCTACTCCTGGTTTTAAAAGGCAAGGAGAAGCCTTTAAAGTCTTTTCGGTGATTAGATTTAATGGGTGTGGAAAAAATTTCTTTCCCTGACCGGGAATCGAACCCGGGCCGCGGCGGTGAGAGCGCCGAATCCTAACCACTAGACCACCAGGGAAGTTGTTTGTCATGATGATGTTTGCTGTATATCAATAGAATAAAAAAGTTGTTACACTCCTACTTGGCTGTTTCAATATATAGCCTCAATTGTTCTAATGTAGGGTCAGTTGTTGCTACTTTTCAATAGATAGGTGACAGGTAGGTAGGTAGGTAGGTAGGTAGGTAGGTAGGTAGGTAGGTAGGTAGGTAGGTAGGTAGGTAGGTAGGTAGGTAGGTAGGTAGGTAGGTAGATTCTGAAGATAAAAGTTTATGTACACCAGGAACTTTTGAATGAAAGCTGGGAGAAAGGAATAAATGTACTCTGGCTAATAAATGCACAGAACAAAGATTTATAAAAATAGAAATGTCACTATGAAATTACAAGCTATTACCTTATGTATTAATTAAATATATATCCTGCTCCCCCCCCCCTGCATGGTGCCATCTCCTCCAATTTTTATCACCTTCTGAGTTAAGCTAAGTGAAGATAGAGGAATAACCAAAGTCACCTACTGTATTGAGTTTTTGTGGTTGAGAATAGAGCAGAGCCTGACTTCCCACATCTGACACCTGCTAGAGGCTGTGAGAGTTTTCTTTCTGAGCAAGAAAATTTTGTGACCAGCCATGTCACAAAATCTATTAATGAAAGGATAAATCCTTATTTGCGAAATAGCCAGAATATTCTCCCAAAATTTAAAAGATTCCTCTTCTGGAATTACAAACAACTAAAACGTCTAAAAGCGCTCTACCAGAGAGGGAGTATGATCATTAAGGTGGAAGAGTAGAATACAATAGAGAAATTCATCTTCAAGTTTTCTTTTGCTCTGCTGGGGGCCAGTCATTTTCTGTTAGCTCTACCTACTTCATGAAAGTATTTTGGAAAAATGGAAGAAAGGACGTGATGCTTTGAGTTCCTAAATGGAAAAAAGGAATATATATCTAAAAAACATGTTAACTCAGATTTTTCCCTGCAAAGTATTCATGAAATAGACCAGGTTGAAAAAAAAATTCCAACAAAATTACCCCTAATCAGTTATGGAATAATTAAAGCTTACTCTGAAGTAGTTAAATATATAATAATTATGCTAACTACTAATATAAGACTGTAGGAATTAATATCAGTAGCTTTTCTACTGTCCATAGTTATTTTCTTAAAATTTAGGTGTGAATGCTCTATATTATTATTTAATGTTGAGATACCAAAAAGATGCACACAAAGACAATACAAACACTTGAAACTACAGGTAGTCCTAAACTCAACAACAGTTCACTTAGTGACTATTTAAAGTTACAACAGCACTGAAAAAAGTGACTTATGTCAAGTTTTTACACTTCTAAATGTTGCAGCATCTCCATGGTCATGTGATCAAAATCAATGGATGTACGGACCAGGCAGACTTTCTACATTCTTAGCCTACTTTCTCAAAGTTTCTGATAAATCTTCTGTCTTGAAGCCATTATGATTGTTTCATCTAACCCTTAATGGTGAATTAGGGTATTGGTTTTTTTTAAAGCACTGCTGTATTTTGCTACATAATATAAATGATTACACGTGTGAATTGGATTTTCAAGGCCAAGTATCAGCTTTAGATGCTATGAAAGATAGCTTCCTGAACATGTTGAGATATAATATCCCTAATTTCTCACATCCCACACCAATATTGAGAATCTGATTCTGCACCATTAAGAACTAAACAGGCAGAAATCCAGCAGATACTGTATCTTTTCTGCAGCAAGTGGTGGTGCAGAAAGCTTCACCAATTCAACATTCGCTTTAGGGGCTTCATATCTGTAAGCTTATTAAAGAGAGATCCTACCTGGAACTAAGGAGAAATTTCCTGACAGTAAGAGCAATTAGTCATGAAACAGCTTGCCTGCTGGACTTGTGTGTGCTCTGTTGCTGGAGGCTTTCTAGAAAAGATTGGACATTCATTTCTCTGGGATGATATAAGGACTCCTGCCTGGGTCCCTTCCAACCCTTTGATTCTATTTTTGTATAAATAAATAAAACATAAAAACAAGAATTTGCACTAGGACATCATGCCCCAAGAGATGCGATCAGACTGCGGAGACACCTGGGCATAGGTAACATCAGGCATAGATGTAGCATGCTGGGATTCCACTAATATGGATGATCCTGCTACAGGCACTAATTCCAACCTGGGTGACAGACCACCGACTTTGGTAGAAAAAACACCATGCCAATCAGAGGCTGTTAACTGCGGGCAGAAGTAGTTCTAGACCTAACAGAAGTAACACTTCATTAGCAGCAGTAGCTTGGGAAAAGGTTGTACTCCTCTGTGGCTTAGCTGGACAAGCCCCAGGTGTTGGGAACAACTGTGGTATCCGGTTCCTAACTTAGATCTTGCATACTCCAAAGTTTGTTATAGAGAATACCACTTCCAGTGCTCCCTTGACCTTGGATTACATTATGTTACGTTACCACACTCCATAGTTTCCTCTTGATTCTAGAAGAACTTGGTATGCAAACATACATGCAATGCTCTTCCATCTCTCACTTGTAGGCAAATAAATGGGCAAACACAACATTTACCTTAGACCTACTGTTTGCACTGGCGGCTTGGTGCACAAACAACTCCCATGCCTATTCTTACAATTTCATTGCTGGGCATTTCAACATCTTCTATGGTTTTTTGCAGATAAACTATGAATGCTTACTTCTAGCTCCCCAAGTTTGATTCATGTTACTCAGAATGGAGGTGTTGATAAAACCAAGTTCTGAAGGACCAGAAGATATAAGCAGTTATGGTACTCACAGATGTGCAGCCACAAATAAGCAGATTGGTAGTAACGATGACAAAAATACTGAGTTTCTGTTCCCCAAAAGTCTGATGGGCATTCTAACCTATTCCCCATATTTTTCTTTCAGTGTAACTTACTATTATCATATATTATCATACTATAATTGAGGACTTTTCCTCAAGCATAATAATAAGCCTTATGACAAGCCCCATAGTCAAATATCTTGGAGCTGAAAGTCTATTACTCAAATATTAACATGGCTTTGTGGAGGAATTTTGATGTGCAGTTGAAAACATTGCTGAAGTACAAATTGCTAATAAGGAAATATTATGTCTGCACCAACGGAAGCACCCAATGATACAATATTTGACCATCCAATGCTCTCTAGACATTTTTATCCACCTACCAAATCCTCCCCAAGGACCTGAGATAGGCAGATGTTGTTGTTGATTGATGATGATTTGGAAAAATATTGATTAGCTCTTCCATTACACTGATATAGAACTTATTAAGCAGAAAGCACACACACACACACACACACACACAGCACATGATTACAAAAAGGTAACCATCACTGCCCTATGCTAATAAAATAACATTCCTAAATCCTTTCCATGGCTCTTTTTTATTTCACATACCTCAAAAGGCTGACAATTGGTGACCCAAGATTGTAAATCTGGTGTTGCATTGTCTTTCCAACAATGATTTAATTGTTTTTAGTGTTTTCCTGGCTTGTGAATTGATAAATCTTCATGTAGCAATTCTTTACGCATTCTGCTATATAGTACAGATAGTTGTCATTTACCAACTATTTATTCAGCAATTATCTATGGAGATTCTTCAGTCATCCAGATCATAGTTGTCTCAAAGGTGGTTTTTCAAGAGGCAACTGGTCTTTTTGGTTTTGTTTTGAAGATGTTTTGCTTCTTATACAAGAAGCTTCTTCAAAAACCAGAAAGCCCAGTTGCCTCTCGAAAAACCACCTTTGGATCATTCAGCAACTGTTTGGAGTTGTGATGGCGCTGAGTAAGTGATACTTACAACCAGTCCTTGAAGCTCTGACCTTCACACCATCTTTATAGTTACAAGATTTAGACACTTGTCAACCAGCTTGCATTATAATGGTTGCAGCACCTTTCCCACCAGGTCCCTGATCACCATTTGCAACCTTCCCAGCTGGCTTCCCATAAGCAAAGTCAATGGGGAAGCTAGCATGGAAGGTCACAAGTTGCTCCTGTAATTGTACTGTCCTTCCTGTACTAATTTTGCTTCCCCTAGCTTCCCTGCCTTCACCCACCACCTGCACTAACTCCCCCCCATGCCTCCGCCCCACATCACATTCCTTACCTGGGATTCCAGCCACCTCCCTAAACACTGTCAGTGTTTAAATTCAGATTACTGTACATCAGAAAGTCTGAATTTAAGTTTATCATATGAATAAAAATGAAAATCATTCTTGCACTATAATTAAAGGGGTGTATATTTCCTGGGGACAATTTATAAAGTTATTTAAATGAAATAAAGCAAGCAGACTCCTGCCATAGCGCAGCAATAATGCTAGGCATAGGATTAAAGGAAACAAGCTACCCCAGGGGAAAAAAATATTCACTCTTGAGCTGCTGCAATTCCTGCGGTTCAATCATGTGGCAGAGTTAAACATAAACAAGCCAAAAATATTCCAATTTAGCAATGATGGTGCAGTATCCACAAAATTGAGGAAACCTTGAGGATAACACAGGTAGCTTATGTGACAGGAACAGCCATCTTAATTGTGAACGTCTTGGGATCAGCACTTTTTGAAAGCGAATTGTCTCTAGAGACAGCAACCCTCCCCGTATTTATCGGGTGAAACCAGCACCGAAAATAATACAATTGAAAACACCGTTTAGGCTGGAAAGCATCTTTAAAACCAGCAAAAAAACCAAGGCCGCCGTTTTGGCTAAAACCTGTTGATAAACTACTAAGCCATTGCAACGAATTATCCATACAATATTGTGGCTAAGACGAAGGGAACGAATCAGTCAGGAGTCTGATTAAACGCGCGGGGACAACGAAAGGAAAGTTGCCGAGCGCATTCCTGCGGCCGACACCATCACTCCGCGCTTCCTTCCCTAAAAATTTACATTTCTGTCAGAGGAAAGGTCACAGTCTTGTGTGGTAGGCGGAGCTCGGAGCACAGCGGAGAGGAAGGAAAGCGGGCGGGCAACACTGGCTCCCGCGAAGCGGAGCCTTTAGGGATTTAGGGAAGGGAGCCAGCCGTGGAAGGGAAGGGAGTGTGCGGGGCCGTGTGTGTGTGCGCGCGCGCAGACCAGCCGCCGGGGAGTTGCGTCTGCCTTTGCCGAGGGAATATGTTGCTGCTGCGGTGGTTGCTGGCCTCCCGTTGCCAAACGGCGCCTGGAAGCCACGAGCGGTGGACGCAGCCCTTGGCGGCTTCTAGCCGGGGACCATAGCGAGCGTCTCTCCCTTCGGCTGCAGCTTCCTTTCCTCTCTCCGCCCGCGGATGCTGTAGCTGCTTTTCGCTTCTCCGCCTCTTCCTGGGGATCGTGGAATCTCGGTCTGGCATCATTGAGGAGAACCTGCCAGGCAGCAGCAGGAAAGGCGGCCAGGAAGCTCCGATCCTGGCTCGAGAAGACCCAGGCTACCCTGCCCATCTTCTAGCGGTGAGTATTTGCTAGTGATGAGCCTCGCGCCGCGCGCCTGTTTCCAGCCTCTGTGCATGGAGCGCTAAGGGGCGGGAGAGTGGGGGGGGGGGGAGAAGAAGAACGAAGCAGCAGCTTCTCGGCTCATAGAAATGCTGCATCCATTCTTACTCCTTCGTCCCTTCCGCCCCCATTTAGCACGGGAGGAGTGGGCACCCACCCCGTAGTACGTCGGCGGCGGAGATAGGCAGAGCGCTTTTGAGGAGCAAGCGCATTTGTTTAGCTGGCTTCAGCAAGCTCCCTTTTTAACATGCATGATAAACAGAGACAGGCACAGCACTGCACAAATCCTAATAAAAAAGCCTGGTGATCCGAGACGGCGAAGCCAGAGTTCAAGCAGGCATTAAGGGTGCTGATTCAGGGTGTGGGTGTGGCCATTGCCCGTTCCTTTTATCGGGGCCGCTTAGTTCACTTCTCCGCGTAATATGCTGACTCGCTAATTCTGTGTTTAACTGGCGAATCATACCTGCCAGTAGGTGCTTCAAGAGGTCACATTCCTTTCCTTTATGAGGAAATAGGGAAAAATGGAATTGCCTGTATGCTGGCATTTATTGGAGGAAAAGATCGACGCACGACAATGTGCAGTTTGAACTGTCACCCTCCCTTTTCAAGGTTTGTTTACATCTGATTACATCTGACAAGAATACAATTCTAACACGTTTATGATTCTCCTTTTTGGAAGAAGTTTTGGAATGGTTAACTATTAAAAATGGTTTGTGCTAATGTTACTGCCCTGCTGTTTATGCTGTTAAGTGGGTAGAAATAGTTCACTGTGTTCACCAGAACTCAAGCCGTTTAAAATTTGAAAGGGAAGACTGATAATTTCCATAATAAAACACTCTATCTCTTTCACTCACTCCTATCATTGTGTGTAGGGTTTTCAGATCTTAAGGAACAAATTTATAATTTTTTGACTTTTTTATTAGGATTTGTGCAGTGCTGTGCCTGTCTCTGTTTATCATGCATGTTAAAATGCATTATTGATTACGTAAGCTGCTTTACACATATAACTAGAAAGTATTTGCATTAGAGTGGATTTTTCTATTTCCAATTTTAGGTTTGCTTTATCTTTGAAATTTTAGTAGGCATGTTTGCAAGGATTTTAATGTAATATGTCTATAATTACTATGTCAGGTTTTTTTTATAGCAATATTATCCATCTTGAATGTAATGTACAAATTAAAAAGTTGTATTAATTGCTCTTCTCTGCCTAAATGGTATTACACAATCCTTTCAGTTTTGGAACAGTTTTAGAAACTATTCCTAGTTCCTAAAGATATTTAAGATATTGGATTTAGTGCACCTAGTTCCAAAACAATGGGATAATGATATAATCTGTCCAGATGTTGCTGAACTGAATTCCCACTTGATTTAGCCAGAATGGGCAGTGATGATTTTATAGTCCATGAATATATGGAAGACAAACTTTAACTGAAACTAGCAACCCATGACTTATTGGGTCACGATTTCAGAGATAATTCCTTACTTAAACACAGAAACAGAATAATCCCAGGTGGGCAAAAAAGCAGTGGAAGTGAAGCATCTTTCAACTTCTTGCCAGCTCCCACTGAGTTTCCTTGTGGAAAATTGACAGGGAGCATTGGAAATGATAATCACATGGTGATTATGGTGCAACAGTGTGTCAACACTGGAGCAGCCACACCTTTGCCAAATTTTAATCCCACAGGAGTCCTGGGTCCTGTGGGATTTTGGGTCTATTTTTAAGGCAGCCCATTTGAGGTACATTGATTCAAAAATGATTGCTCTATGATGCATTGCTTTGCCCAATTGGAGGTTACAAACAGTCTTAGTATATAAATACTAAAGTTCAGTATTGTATCTATTTCCTTTTACACCAATGTTGATTACAACATTATTTGAGTCCACAGGTATTATTCAGCTAATCCCCCCCCCCCCCCGCAATTGATTTAATTACGCCTACAGAGTTAAATCAGTTTATGGTATGATTAGGTTTCTCTGATTTTTCCTATCACATTTTATTTTCATTTTTGGTTTACATTTTTTCAGAGAAACTAAAAAAAACCAGGAAAGGATAATAATAAGGGACAAAGTATTAGAGATATAAATTTCTGATACCCCTTCTCTATTCCAATGATTTTAAAACCTTTAATCCTTTTTTACTTTGATTTGATGCTTATATAATTGGGCTTACCTGAAAGGCAATTTGTATAAGACTTTAAGACCCTTAAGAAATGAACATATTTATTAGAATATTTTGGATAAGCTGGTATTATGCTGATAATTTTCACTGGGAAACTGATTGACATTACTTACGATATATATTGAACCATAGAACAAAAATATTTTAGGTAGTCTGACTGTGCAGAGATCAATTTCAGGTCCCATGGTTTTTATTATTTTTTTGGCAATGTTTTGTTGTGGATACAAAACTGGATATCTTCAGTGTAATTATGGATTGGGCTGTTTGCGGTTTATTTTTCACTTTTTATTTTCCATTCTATTTTTTATTTGAAAAATAGCTTTTTAGAGTGTACAGTAGTATTATATCCAGCAATGACAGTGATTTGGTTCTGTCTATCTAATAATTTTAAATAGCACATTTCTGTCAAATTATTGCTCTTTATTTGCTTTAGGTAATTATGTTTATAGAATCCAACAATATATAAAGGCATTTTGAAGTGAATCATTTAATTCTAAAGCAAGAATAATTATTTCACATCATGCAAAAAGACAACTCTGTATAAAATGAAACTCACAGGGTATCTTTAAGGAAATACACAGAAATGAGACTTAAATCAAGTTAAAGAATTTCTAAAATTTTAAAGTATATCCATGTAAGTTTTAAATGTGAAAGACCATAAAAATATTGCAAAGGATTACATGGTGTAACTATATTGACCTGATGAGACAAGCAATAATCAAAGTTACTTCTGACCAAAATTTATTGCCAATTTTTAATAGTCTGACATTAGGATAGGGTAGGGTAGCATAGGATAGCATAGGTTAGGGTAGGGTAGGGTAAGGTAGGGTAGGGTAGCATAGCATAGCATAGCATAGCATAGCATAGCATAGCATAGCATAGCATAGCATAGCAGGAATCAATATGAACACAATACTGGGCACACTTAGAAATTCCGCAACATTGTTACTTTGGCTCAGATACACCCGCATACTGGAAGGGGAGCAAAACATTTGGATGGTGCCACTCATATACAGAATGGTTGAAGAAATAACATATTGAAAAGACTGCATCTTAGAATAGGAAAGGACTGGAATTAGAGGAGTAATGAAGAACCGACCCTCTTTATGATTACTGCTTGAGAGAAGAAGTATAAAAAAGAACATCTCCTTTCTGTTCTGCCACAAAACAATACTGCACTTAGTTTCTGGGCAAATAGCCAACAGCAGCACTGAGCTTTTAGCATTGTAACACATAGCAAGGTAGTGACTCAGGATGGCGGAATAAGAGAACAAAATTAATATCCCCTCCTTCCCCTGAAATCTTCCTCAGCAACTCTGTAACTTTGTAATTCGAACAGCATTTTTGAAACAATAAAATGTGCATGTGATACACATTGGTTGGATGGATGTATAGATGGACAGACATTGATAAACGGATAGATAGATAAATAGCTTGACAGCATGGCAGGAGCCCAGGAAGGAACAATAATTCTTTTGCAAAAAAGAGTAAGTCGAATATGGAGCTCAACTGAAGTTGATATTTTATGGATTATAAATAAAAAATGGGATATGAGAGGAAGAGAGATTTGTTTGTAACCTTTGTTTATACTTGTGATGCAGGTTGCAAGTCACTTTTTTATATATTTCTTTTTTGTCATAAACTGCATTTATGTTGCTTGCCGCATCCTTCAATCACATGATTGTGATTTGTAACCTTACCAGCTGGCTTTCAACAAGCAAAATCAATGGGGGAAGTCAGATTCACTTATAACACTATGATTCATTTAACTAACTGCAGTAAACAATGACAGGGAAATTAGGTTCGGTCATATGATGACTCACATGATAATTGTATCACTCAGTGACCAAAATTCTGGACCCAATTGTAAACATAAGTCAAGGACTACCTGTGTGGATGATAACTTCTTTTATTAGAGACTTGTGGGGAAATGGAGCAAAGCTGATTGGTGTTGGCAGTATTTTTGGGGGGGGGTGGTTGAGTCTGCAGTGGAGAAAAGAAGTAATAGCTTGGCATGCTCTTTTGGATGAGAGTACTAATGCATTAGATTCTCAGAGCTTACAGAAAGGAAAGGAGGAATCAAATGAAGAAATCAGTGAAAAGAAATCTTTTTGGTCTTTGCTTTTTCATTTCTAGAGAACTTTGGCGTCTAGCAAGTGCTACATTAATCAAGTTCCCTTGACCTTGAGCCAGAAAGCAATTAGGCTGTCATAAGGAAATTGACCTCATTTCCTGAAAGATGCTCTTAGTGAAAATGCTGAAGTGCTTAGACACTGGTTTTATCCTTTGAAGATGGTATTGTTAGGCCATATTTCAATCTTCCCCTACTGAAGGGCATGTATATATTATAGCTTTACTATTAAAGCTAATTGAACTATTTCCTGTTCTGGTGGTAGAAAAAATACTGCATGTGGATCACTAACATTTTGGAATGAATTGAAATAGAATTGTGTCTAATCTATATATACAAAATTGTCTTGCGATACACTGTGTACATATTTATACTATATTATTTTATAAGGCTGTGCAATGCTTCAGATTCATTTTGGAAAAACATTTTTGGAACATTCAGAACAAAACTGCAGTCATGTAGTCAGGAAAACTGATATGGCTTCCTTAAAGAGTCAAAGATAAATGCTGTGGATATCCCAAAAATCTTTTCAAAACTGAATTCAAAGCAAGCCACAGTCTTATTTTGCTTCTTTAACCATGATGGGTTCCAGAGCTGTTGAACTACAGTTTCAAGAATAGCAAGTCAGCATGAAGGGTACGTTTTTTGTTAGAGAGCTATCTTTGAACAATTGATGTCAGAATTATTGTTTAGCATAGATGATGCGTGAGTACTAATGAACACATATTATGCAGGAACTTTGATAAATCAGTAAAGCCCATAATCACAAAAGAAGACATTGGTGTATTCATTAGTAGCTTGATATGAAATTGCTTTATATTTGGGTCATTAGGTTCATCCCAGAGCTGCGCATATATTGTGGATCTGTTTTCAAGTTCTGTCACCTTCAGCCAGCAAAATCAGTGGTCAAAGAAATTATGAATTGTAGTTGGAACAATATAGTTCAGTGTCACTAATCTACTCCAATACTATTAATTTTGATAGGCACTTCCTTGTGAGGATTCAGCTTTGGATCTTGATCATTTAAGGAATGTGTTTTGCCCACTGCAAGACAAGATAACTAGCCATACCATAGTGGGAAGGCACTGAAGAAAAAAGGAAGAAACTGATCTATTTAATTTCATGGTTCAGCTCTTCCATTGTCATAATTTTAACAGTCCAGATAGGTCAGGAAATTCCGAGATTTGTAGCTGCAGTCCATTTGAAAGGCATAGGAGTGGAAGAATGAAATTGATGGCCCCATTTATAACTAACTGTATTACGTAAGGGCACAGCTGTTTTTTTTTTTAGTACTGTAAGAACAAAACCAGATAGTTTCAGACTCCTCCACATTTCCCTCTTTTGTTCAGTCATGGTTCATCAAACAGCTTTTAATTTATCATTATTATTGTTTCAATTCTATCATATCTATCTTTTGTATATGTGGTATATTTATCTTGAATTTTTTGTGGTTTTTAGTAATTAGTGATTTTTGTTATAAAAACAGTAATTTCTTGGTGAAAAGGATGTGGGAGAAAAAAACTTGCATGTATTGGTTCTTATACATTGGATGAAAGAGAAAAAGCAATGTTTTCAAAGCACATTAACAAAATCTGATTCGTTTTTGATTTAGAATGTCAAATGAGTCCATTCACCATGCTTGTAAAGAACAAGTCATTTATTAATTTATGTAAATCTACTGGCACAAGGAAAGGAATTAGTAACTTACTTGTATATGTGAAGATTGACTTGCATATTTGTTCACAGTTCTGTTCACAAAGCTGAGTATATGTCACCTGCAAAGCCATAGTACAGTTTGCTTAACTTAATGTGTAAACCAAGGTTATGATTTGTAAATGATACCTTAACATATGCTGAAAACTTCTGTGAAGTGTGGGTATTCTTGCTCTTATCCAGTGCCCTGCTTTCTCTAGTAGAATTCAGAGGCACTCTTTTTAGAAAAACTGATCTTAATTCATCAAGTCAATTTCACATGCCTCTAAGAATCAAAACAGAACTATGGTACCAAGCCTGATCTTTTCTGTTTACATAAACAGCCTGCAGTATACTCTTGCCTCATTTGACTGGCCAGCCTCTGGGGATTAAGTGAGCCATTATTTCCTCCTTCAACAGACAGAAAAAGACAGGACCTATCCTACATCCTGCAATCATGGGATGAGCACCTGTTCACACAATTGTGGTGACATACCATCATTGCAGCTTTTCATGGAAATTTCTATGCAGCAAGATTCAAGTCTTGACAGTCTGGCTGCTTTCACTTCAATTCCAACTGTTCTGATTCATTTTTTAAAAAATAACCTGATAAAAGCACATGGCATATCGAAAAATTTTCACCTTTTCTATGAAGAGTGGAACGAAGAGATATTTCTTACTTATGAAGGTGCTGTACTTAAGTTGCTACTATTTTTCATATTTCCACAAGTCAGCTGTAAGGGACACTGATTGCCTTCTCAAGTCAACAAGAGTAAAAACAATCGCACAGCTGTTTTCAAGACTTTTCAGAAAGATTGGATCAGTGGAAACAATGCCATCTGCAAGTGCTGTTAACAAAAATGTTTTGAGAAATAGATTGTGTTCCCTTTTCTGTTTAATGGTTTATCAGTGGATAGCTAGGTGCAGATAAGCTAACAAAGGTAACCTTTATTTATAAAAAATATTCATTGGCTGTTTTCTGTCCCCGAATTAACAATACAATAATATCCACTTTCATAAGCAATATGAAAAGAATAAGAAGAATTAAAGTAACAAGAAGCAAATTGAAAGCTTGTTGAAATAAAAAAACAGTTTCTAAAGATAATGTCTAAAATTTAGGGGTAGAGTCTGTTCATTGTTCCTAGGAAGGAATTTCTAAAATTGAGTCTCCAGAAATTAGCCAGTGTGCTGTTGAAGCCTATATTCTCTTATCTCTATTTGTCCATAATGGAGTTGAAGGATCATGCACTATTGCACAGCTTCTTATATAGCAGTGCACCAAACTAAAAGAAGTGTGATTAACCAACTGGGTTCAACATGGCCTACATTTTGCACCTACTTTTTTTATACTTTTCAAAAGCAGTGTCCAGTATTACAGTAATCAGATTTGAGTATGTGTATTAATGGCTGGATCTGCTTTATCCAGGGAAAGTGCAGGTGCAACAGCTGAATGGAAAGAGAACCTTCTGGTGGATTTTCTTATACTTTACAGATTATGTTACTTTCCATACATATATCAGAGTAAACAACCTTCTCCCAAGAAACAGTACATAGGTTGGCCACACAGTAGGAAGAAGAAGAACAATAAGGTTATTTTTATTCATTAAACAGATGAATCTCAAACTCAAAACCAGAGGTGGTATTCAGCAGGTTCTGACCAGTTCTGGAGAACCAGTAGTGGAAATTTTGAGTAGTTTGAAGAAATAGTAAATACCACCTCTGACTGGCCCCACTCCCATTTATTCTCTGCCTCCCAAGTCTCAGCTGATCTGGAGGGAATGGAGATTTTACAGTATCCTTCCCTTGCCATGCCCATCAAGCCATGTCCACCAAGCCATGCCCACAGAACTGGTAGTTAAAATTGAACTAAATTGAATCCCACCGCTGCTCAAAACATACCGTCACATCAAAATAATAAAACACATTCAATTATCAAAATATGTTTTAAAGGTTCTTCACCTCTGCAACCAACCCAAACTGTTCTAAGATACTATTTCTCATTTGAGCAGCCTTACTTATATATTTGGGGTGCTGCTAACTACATTTACATTTACCCTTGAATGAAGCAAGGCAATATAATGTTAGGATCCCAGTGAACTAGCAATAGCAATAGTTTTTTTTTTAGCAATAGTTAGGCTTATATACCGCTTCATAGGGCTTTCAGCCCTCTCTAAGCGGTTTACAGAGTCAGCATATTGCCCCCAACAACAATCTGGGTCCTCATTGTAAACTGTTTTAAGTTGTAATGGATATATAGATACCAGGCTGTTGCTGAGACACATAAATATATACAGTATGCAATCTCTTTTATAGCTAGCCCATCACTATGCATTTCCTTACCCAATATGATATTTTTAGAATTCCTTGTATTTTATTCTGGAGTCCAGCAGTTTGAATACTTTCCTTCAAGTATTTTTTTTTGCTTTGAATGTCCTTTTTGTTCTTAGTCAATCATTTTAGAGGTTTAGTACTCTTTTGAACAGTGACATCCAAATTCACTTGACTTGTTGTCCATCTGAAAATATGTAAGAATGTGATAGACCATGTAGCAGCACCATAGCTTTAAAAATCCCATTTATTCCAGTGGAGGCCAGAAGCATGACTACCAGAGTTGGAGTAACTTACAAGGATTCATTTGTAAGGTCTTCTACCAATAATTTGAATAGATTGCATACCTAATTCAGCTCTAATCACAGAGACTGAAGTGTCTTATCAGTTCCTAAGGCAGGTCTTAAGAAATACCTCTGCCTTTGTACAGATAGTCCTTTACTTACACAGTTGACCCCAAAATTTCCATTGCTAAGCAACACCATTATGTGAGTTTTGCCTCATTTGTAGCCATTTTCACCACAGTTAAGCAAATTGCTGCAGCTCTTAAGTTAGTAACATGGTTGTTAAGTGAATCTGGCTTCACTTTTGACTTTGTTTGTCAGAAGGTTGCAAAGGGCGATCACATGATCACCTTGGTCACATGCATTTATGATACTACAATTGTCATAAATACATGCCTAGCTTGCTAATTTTGATCAAGTGACCACAGAGATGCTGCAACAGTTGTAAGTGTGCAAAACGGTCATAACTCTCTGTTTCCAATGCTATTGCAATTTTGAACAGTCACTAAAGAAATGATTATAAGTCAACAACACCCTGTATGATAAGGTGACCAGACGTCCCGATTTCAGTGGGACAATCACGCTTTATAACAATTTGTCCCATGTCCCGGGCTGTTTTAAAAAAGTCCCGATTTTCTGGCTTCATGTTGAAAGCCCAGTGGATTTGCTTAAGAAATCCTAACCGGGCCATAACAAAAGACACTCTGTCTAATCCCTCTCTCTGTCTCTGTACTTTCATTGAAGATGTTAAAACGTTAAAGCAACAAAACGGACCCTCCTGCGCCCCTTTTACCTCATTTTATAAGAAAAAATGACCAAGTACCATAGAGCTGCAGGAAACACTTGGCTAGAGAGGTCGTGAGTGTTACTTCCTGGATTTTCTGGATGGGAGGGGCACGGAGGTTGGAGGTCTGCTCATGTAGAAAAAATGGTGGCTTTGAAAAATATTTCCCTGACTAATTTCACCATTTCAATTTGCTCAGTTCTTTGTATTAACATCTACATCATTCTGGGTTCACTTGGAGTGCAAGCCTGCTGGTAAGTGAACTAGGTTTTTTCTTTTATTTTTTTAATGTATTTTAAAATAATATTTTATTTATTGTGCATAGGATTTTTTAAAATTCTGTGTGGATTCTTTTTTTAAAGACTATTTTAAAAAAGATTCTATCCAAAATAAATTGAAGTGAAACCATGTTTAAAAATTCTATGCACAATACTTTGAAATATATTGTGCATAGAAAGAATAGTTTGAAATGTTTTACTTCAATTTATTCTGTGTAGATTCTTTTTTTAAATTGTCTTAGGCTATTTAAAAAAAGATTCTATCCAAAATACAAAACACCAGCTGCAGTTATTCAGTTAAGAACTGTGGCAAGAAAGGTGATATAATGGGCTTAGTGACCCATTACAATGGCATTGAAAAAAGTGACTGATGACCATTTTTCACACTTAGCGACCATTTTCACACTTTGCAACCGTTGCAGCATCCTCATGGTCATGTGATCAAAATTTTGATGTTTGGCAACAGATTCGTATTTATGATGGTTTCAATGTTCTGGGGTCATATAATCACCTTTTGACAAAGTCAAATGGAGAAACCAGATTCACTTATGTTACTAACTTATCAGCTGCAGTTATTCAGTTAAGAACTGTGGCAAGAAAGGTGATATAATGGGCTTAGTGACCCATTACAATGGCATTGAAAAAAGTGACTGATGACCATTTTTCACACTTAGCGACCATTTTCACACTTTGCAACCGTTGCAGCATCCTCATGGTCACGCGATCAAAATTTTGATGTTTGGCAACAGATTCGTATTTATGATGGTTTCAATGTTCTGGGGTCATATAATCACCTTTTGACAAAGTCAAATGGAGAAACCAGATTCACTTATGTTACTAACTTATCAGCTGCAGTTATTCACTTAAGAACTGTGGCAAGAAAGGTGGTATAGTGACCAAAGTTACAATGGCATTGAAAAAAGTGACTGATCACCATTTTTCACACTTAGCGACCATTTTCACACTTAGCGACCATTGCAGCATCCTCATGGTCATGTGATCAAAATTTTGATGTTTGGCAACAGTTACAATTTATATTTGTAAATTGTAGTTATTTTGAAATAAAAAAAATATTACAATACTATTTTTGCGTTGTATAAAATTTTTTGTTGCTCCGTATAAAATTTTTAATCAACTCTCCCCCCCCCCCACGGGTCAAAGGTGTCCCTCTTTACCAATCTGAAAATCTGGTCACCTTATTGTATGAGCAGGAAGGATTTTAGTAGGCCCCACATAGTTTAGTACTGGTTGGTTTTGTCCTTATGTACCTTTAGTGCAGTAATCAGAATGCCAGGATGTTTGTAGCTGAGCATTTTTGATAGCATATTAGGGCTTACTTTTGCCTTGGCTGTACATTGTTTGAAGTGATCTATTCATGATCTTTTGTTGGTAAAGATTACATCTTGGTATGAAATGTTTTTTTTCTCTCTCTCTCTTTATTTCAACATATTGAAAACACAATAAGGTAGATAGTTTTTAGAGAAGACCTCTGAGACCAGTTTGAGAATATATCTCCAGAACAATGTCATCAATGTATTAAAAATATTAATAGGTTTGTTAGAAATTTTGGTCATGTATACTTCAGGGGAAAAAAAAAGAAATCCTGGCATGTCATTGACATAGAAATTAAGGAGCATTTGTGCCAAGATGTACTCTTGTATTATGGTTTTGTAGGTGGGAATGTTCTGTGTTAGGGCACCTTTAGTTGCTGTACAGACTTTTAGGTAGGTGTTTGCATAAAAGGCCTTAACCAGCAGTGATATGCAGTCAGGGGAGGCAGGGGAGGCACAGTCTCACCACTGTCAATCATGAAAAGGAAAAAAAATGTAAACGGAAAAAGGCGAGTGCTGAGGTTAGGCTAGCTAGCTGCTGCCACACCGTGAATGACTGCCTGTTTAAAAAACCCTCTTAAAAAGTGCCCTCTACTATGAGGCAGGAGAAATATTACAATACTATTTTTGCGTTGTATGAAAATTTTTGTTGCTCCGTATAAAATTTTTTAATCAACTCCCCCCCCCCCCCCCGGTCTCATCTAGTCTGACTTTTTAGGCGCTCGAGCAGAGTTAAGCGAGAGTTAAAAGCCTAAAAAATCCTGAGGTGGTTGAGGCACGCAGTTCTCCTGCCTCATAGTAGAGGATGCATTTTTGGGAGGCTTCAACTCTGTCATTCTGTTTAAAGCTGCAGCGTCGCGCTCACTCTTCCTCCTCTCTTTCTCCATTTCTGATGCCCCCCACCTCCACCCCATGCTCCCTCTTTTCCTTCAAATTTCCTTTTTTTCTTTTTTCTTTAATAAATGCAAGGCTCAGGCATTCTCTCCTCTTCCCCGACACCCCACTGACTAAAGCACTTTCTTTCACCCGCCTGAGCTCGCGGCAGCCTGCCTGAGCTCTGCCGCGAGCACAGGCGGGCGAAAGAAAGTCACTTTCTTTCGCCCGCCTGAGCTCATGGCAGTCCGCCTGTGCTCGCGGCAGCCCACCTGAGCTCTGCACAGGCAGGCAAAAGTCACTTTCTTTCACCTGCCTGTGCTCGCGGCAGCCCGTTTGAACTCGCAGCAGCCCGCCTGAGCTCTGCCGCAAGCATAGGTGGTGAAAGAAAGTGCTTTAGTCAGTGGGGTGTCGGGGGAGAGGACTGCCTCACCAGCCATAAATCTCACTGCACATTGTTAACCAGATATAACTGTCTAGACTCTAGACTTTATGTTTAACCTGGCCAATTTCTTCCAAAGAACTATCTATTGAATCAAATGCTACACTGAAATCAGTGAAGGACGCAAAAAGTTGTTTTCCTTCAGATTCATACTTAGTTATAAGATGATGTGAAAAAATTACCCGTAGTAAAACAGTCAGGTCTGATCCAGTTTGTCCTTCTGCTAAGAGCGTTTACTATATGAACCAGTACTTTTATCTTGTTTAAGAGGTGTTTGGGTTAGGGTTTCAGTTTCAGTTTCAGTTTATTGGTATTTGTATGCTGCCCACTCCCAGGGGACTCTGGGCGGCTTACAGACAAAGGGAATTAAAAATTAAAAACAGAAATATAATCATTTTAAAAATACACAACATACATACATTTAAAATGGGGCTGGATGCTGATCAACAGCCCCAGGCCTGCCGGAACATCCAGGTCTTAGTGGCTTTATGGAAGGCCGGAAGAGTAGTGAGGGTCTGGATCTCTACGGGGAGATCATTCCATAGGGCTGGGGCAGCAACAGAGAAGGCCCTCCCCTGGGGGATCGCCAGCTGACATTGACCCACCAATGGTACCCGGAGAAGGCCCAGTCTGTGTGATCTAATTGGTCTTTGGGAGGTGAATGGCAGGAGGCGGTAGCCAGGTCCTAAACCATGTAGGGCTTTAAAAGTGACCTTGAAGCGTGTCCGGAGACCAATGGGAAGCCAGTGCAGCTCGCGGAGGATAGGTGTAACATGGGTGTATCTATGCTCACGCGGCTGCATTCTGGACCAACTGCAGTCTTTGAGTAGTCTTCAGGGGCAGCCCCATGTAGAGCGCGTTACAGTAATCCAGTCTTGAGGTGACGAGGGCGTGAGTGACCATCCGAAGGGCCTCCCGATCCAGATAGGGTCACAACTGGTGCACCAGGAGAACCTGGGCAAAGGCCCCCCTGGTCACAGCTGACAAATGATGTTCTAACGTCAGACTCCCAAATTGCGAGCCTCTCTGAGGGGCGTATAACTTTGCCCCCCAGGCTAAGAGATGGAATAACTGGACCATCCTTGGGAGGAAGCATCCTAGGGTTAGGGTTAATCTATAGGTTAATCTGTATCTATAGGTTAATCTAATCTATAGGTTAATTTATATCTTGGCCACTAAGTCAATGCAGTTTATGGGCCGGTAAAAAATTTTTTTGGGGGGGGGGGGCTCCTGGTTGCCTGTTTATATATATTTGCACTATGATGAAGACTTTCTATCGTGCTGGAATAATACCAGTGTGTTCACATGAAAGAGAAAGTCTGCCAGCAGAGGCTACCACCAAGTATCTAAAGAGTTCTGTTGGGAGAAGATTTTCCATAGGTACCTTGTTCAGTTTCAAAGCCTGGATGATATGTTTAATTTCCACTGCATAAACTGTTGGCTTGCAAAGGATATTGTCAAAAATATAGGTGCTCTAAGTAACCTGCAGTAGGGTGATCTCTGGTTGGTATTCAGTAGAAGGAAGATGATTTGGCCACCTAGGATTATATGATGATAATGATGTGATTTGCAGCCGGTAGTTCAAGATGGAGCCATCTTTCTTTGGTGCCAGTGGGTACAGTAAACCAGTGATGGATAAACAACACTCACAGAATCAGAAGAAAGGATGATCGACTGATCACTGCATATGGCACCCTCTTATTCCCTCCTTGTATTCCTTCTCTATCTCCTCCCTCTCCTTTTCATTTTGGCAGGATTTGAAATTTGGCTGAAAACATGTGGACATCCTCGGCAAACTTCGTGATGTCATCCAGTCCCAGGATAAATGGTTAAAGTTCAACATTACTAGTCATGCATTGGACTTTGTTCTCAACTAGTTTTTATTAGTATCAGTGGGATTAGATTCTTGCACTTCAAACTGAATATTGGCAACTGATGCTTGATACTTTTTGATTACAGGCAATTTTTAAAGTGCTGTTTTTAAAGTGAATCTGGGTTCAGTGCCAGGGTTGAATGCCAGTGTATCTGGAGTGCTATTTAAATATTGGTCTGGGTCCTTTTCTTCTTGTACATTTTTTGAACTTTCTGGTTGTGCACATCAGTGGTGGGATTCATATTTTTTTTACCACCGGTTCTGTGGGCATGGCTTGGTGGGCTTGGCATAGCTTGGTGGGCATGGCTTAGTGGGCATAGCAGGTTAAGGGTACTGTAAAATCTCCATTCCCTCCCCATTCCAGGGGAAAGTTACTGCAAAATCCCCATTTCCTCCCAATCAGCTGGGACTTGGGAGGCATAGAATAGATGGGGGTGGAGCCAATCAGAGGTGGTATTTACTGATTCTCCAAACTATTCAAAATTTCTGCTACTGGTCCCCATGAACTGGTCAGAACCTGCTGAATACCACCTCTGGGGCTCATATTTTGAGCTTTTTGGTTGTTAAAAAGTTGTTAAAATTTGATTTTAAGTTGCTGTAGACTTTGTTCTTCTCTCTCAAACCAAATAGGTTACAAAACACGTACTATTGATTTGTTAAATAAGCCACAATGATTGAGTTAAAACATTATGATAAGCCATAACTTAAAGTATGGCTGAATTTGCATGTCACAGCAAGCTAAAGTTTGGTTTGTATAAGATGGAAGGCCAAAAAAATCCCCTCTTGCTTAATGACTATAAAAAACAATTGGCTGATTATTAAGGCAGAAAAACAGTATGTCAGTGTTTCTCAACCTTGGCAACTTTAAGGTGGGGGGACTTCAACTCCCAGAATTCCCCAGCCACCCACGTTTGTTTTGTCATGATTTAAGAATATGATATAAACTCAGTTTGTGTAGCCTGTAAATCATTATTTATATTTTCGCATTTTATATGACCATTGCTAATTGTGGTTTATTCAACAATGAATGGTTGAACAAGCTATTATTTATTATTATTTACAACATCAGAAGAAAACCAATTATTATTTTTCATAATTGGAGCAATTTGATCACCCAGGATGCTCACAGTTTTAATTTCTCAGGATTTTGTTTAACTTTTAATTTGTTTCTATGTAGATAGTCATATTTCCAAACAAAGTAGTGCCTTGCAACCAACCAGCCAATGATCTTGTTTTCTAAAAGTGCTTCTTGGTGCACCTGAGATGAAGTGCTCTTATTGGTAATGTACCACTTGAAGCTAATGCTTGGCTTTCTCTTGTGGTATTTTTTTAAATTAATAGAATCAGAAAATAAATAGAATCAAGTGGGGCAAGCAGCATGTTGGGCACCAAGATTTACTGGTACTGTGGTGCCCAAATTGGAGATCTAAGTTGTTTGGCCTTTATAGACAGGGGTGGGCAGCTACAGGTTCGCCTGGGTTCGGGAGCTAACGTTATGGCCGATTTGGAGAACCTCCAAATCCCACCCCTGGCTGTCCCTGCCCACCCCGCCTCTCCCTTCCCAGGAGTCTCCATGCAGCCTGTTTTGGATGCGAAGTAAGTGCAGGTGCTGCATGGAGGCTTGGGGAGAGGGAAAAACGGGCCTCCCAGAAGTTTCTGAAGACCTCCAGAACCTGGGGGAAGCAGTTTTCACACTCCCAGAGGTTTGAAGAAACTTCTGGAGCCTGAGGAAGGCGAAAACGTGCCCCTCCCGCCATAATGCAGTGTCACCTTCTTGAAATCTGTAATTGTTTAACTTGTGTTTGCTACTCACTTTGTATTGAGTCACTGATCTCAGTTTTAGATCTGTGCAGATTGTCCTTAACTTACAATCATTTATTAGCAACTGTTTGAAGTTACAATGACACTGAAAATACAGGAAGTGCTCAACAACTGCAGGGAACAACTGTGACAAGAAATGTTGTAAAGTGGGACAAAGTTCACTTAACAAATGCCTTTTTCTCAGCAACAGAAATTTTGGGCTCAATTGTGGTCATAATCTGAGGACTACCTATAGTGACTTATGACCAGTCTTCATACTTATGAGCATTGCAGCCTTCCCCATGGTTAAGGTGACCAGATTTTCAGATTGGAAAAGAGGGACACCCTTGACCGGGAGGGGGGGGGGGCTTGATTAAAAAAATTTTTTTTTGTCAAAAGGTCACCCCAGGACACTGAAACCAGCATAAATACTAATCTGATGCCAAACAAAATTTTGATCACGTGACCATGAGGATGCTGCAATGGTCGCTAAGTGTGAAAAATGGTCTCAACGGTCGCTAAGTGTGAAAAATGGTCGTCAGTCACTTTTTTCAATGCCATTGCAACTTTGGTCACTAAATGTTTTCCCCCTCCTCGAGACTCCTCACTTCTTCCTTCATTCCTCTTGCTTATCTACCTTCACCTTATCTGTCTTCTGCTCTTTCCCTCTCTTCCTTCCTTCCTCCCTCCTTCCATCCTCTTCTTTCCTCACTCACTCCCTTCCTCCTTTTTTCTCTTCCTTCCTCCTTCCATTCTTTATACGATATAAAATTCAATGAGGGTGAAACACACCAAATCTGGCAAAGCTGCCTTGCACCAACCTGGCCTGCCCATAGAATAGCAGCCACTTTGAGACACATAAACCTGGTCTGAACATATTGCATCACAAAGATTTGCAAAGATCACATTTGCAAAAAGGAACATTTCTTGTAGTAAATACATTTTATAAACAATTTAAAAGTAAAAATCCCCCCAAAATAATAAAAAAGGTATTCTATAAATAAAAGAAATCCTTAAAAACCATTGTTAAGTATTACACCAGCAATAATTTATACTGTCACCATTTCAAACTATCATCAGAAATACGAATCCGTTGCCAAACATCAACATTTTGATCGCGTAACCATGAGGATGCCACAACGGTCGCTAAGTGTGAAAATGGTCGCTAAGTGTGAAAAATGGTCATCAGTCACTTTTTTCAATGCCATTGTATCTTCCTGATTATTAAAAGTGCAAATTCACTCAGTGTCAATCATGACTCCTGAGTCCATTTCAAAGTATTGTGCATAGAAATTTTAAAAATGGCTTGTTTCAATTTATTTTGGATAGAATCTTTTTTAAAATAGTCTAAGACAATTTTAAAAAAGAATCAACACAGAATACCACTATTTTAAAAAATCATATGCACAATAAATAAAATATTATTTTAAAATACATTGAGCCTATACTCCTTACAGTAAATGACTCATCTGGAAACAAGCCAATAGCATTTTTTGTGCTTTCAAATTTACAGATGTTCCAAAATCAGCTTAAAGTCCAAATATTTAAAGACCACCCCCCACAAAGCTATCTTACCAGAGCTTTAAATATCTTCTGGGGAGGCCCTGTAATCCCATTCATGACAAAGGTAGGGCTTTCTCAGGAGGAAGGTTTCAGCTGGTGCCCATCCTTTGGAAACCTCCTCCAGAGCAGGGAGCCCTAACCTGCTGTCCATTCAGGAAGGCTGTACAAATTATTCTGTCTTCTAGAGCCATTGGGATTTAATATGGTTTTATCACTGGATTTTCTTTTTATTGTTTTTGTGGAATTGTTACAATGATTTTATAATAATATAATTTTATTTGGCATTTTTGTTGCTGTAAACTGCTGAAAGCAAATTTAAAAAGCTGGATGCAAGATATGAAAACATTGCAAACTATTGTTCAAGATAATTTGAGAAAAGGGAATCATTCACCAAGAGTGCTAATAACTACTGCTAAGTTATATAGCAAATCAGATACTAAGGCCTAATGCCACAGAGGGGAGAGAAATTCATAAGTTTTCAAGATTTCCTGCACTGCTTCAAACATATACACTTAATACCAATGAATCCACAGCTATTATTTGATACAAGAAGATGGGTATGGAGAACGGAAAGAAATTTAAATTAATAAAAAAGATGCCACTGAAATCATCTGTTTTAAATTATAATCCCTCTTCCTGACAGTGGATCAATAAAAAAAGATTATGCCCAATTCAAACTGGAAAAATACATTTAGCTCAAAAAAATAAGATCGTCATGGTGATGAAAGAACATGGCAAGTATCCCTAGGAATTATTTGTCTCCAGGCAAATAAGGAAATACCTGTTGCTCTGGTCTTTAATGCAATTCTTGCTTAAGGCAGAGCCCTCCCCCGAAAAAATGCTTCTGCCGGGCTGCGAGAGCCACGTGGAAGTTGTCTGCACAGCTGAAAAAAGGACTGTTTGCTGGGCTGGGAGGAGGAGACAGCCCCCTGCCTTCTCCCCCTTTGGCTTTGCGGAGTTCACAGCCAGCACGGGCGGCAAGTCTGGATGGAACCACGTGGAAGTTCTCTGCGCGACCGGCAGCCGCTTTTTACTCCCGAGTAAAAATTTTACTCGGGAGTAAGTAAAATTTACTCCCGAGTAAAATTTTTTACAAAACATGATTTATTTTACTCACCACCAGTAAGCGCAGCTGCAACCCCAACAAGAAAGACAAAATAAAATGGAGACTCGCGCATGCGTCCTCAGCTAAGGAGTCCAGCCAATCAGTGAGCTGGTTAGCCAGCTCACTGATTGGCTGGAGTCCAGCCAATCAAATCAGTGAGCGGCAGGCTGGGCTGGCTTAAATTTGTAGGTAGCATAGAACAGAACGATGAGCCAGCCCAGCAGCTGATGGGCGGGAGCTGCGAGCGCCAAAAAAAGCGTGCCTTTTAAAAAAGCGGGCGGGACACGGGAAAATGCATCAAAAAGCGGGGGTGTCCCGCCAAAAGCGTTATGTCTGGTCACCTTACCCATGGTCATGTGATGAAAATTCTGTTGCTTGGCAACCAGCATGTATTTACGATGGTTTCAGCATCCTGGAATCATGTGATTAGCAGTTGTAACCTTCCTATCTGGCTTCTGACAAGCAAAATCAATGGGGAAATCCAGATTCACTTAATGTCTGTGTGATGTACTTAACAGCTGCAGTTTTTCACTTAACTGTGGCAAAAAAGGTTGTAAAGTTCAACACTATTCACTTATCAACTGCCTTGCTTAGCGGTGGAAATTCTGGTCGCAATTGTGATTGTAATTTGAAGATTACTTGTAAAATATCAAATTGTATCTAATGCCTTTGGAGGCAGGAGAAAATGAGATGTGCCATTATGCCAATGACAACAGAGAAATAGGAATAAAAAGAGTAAAACAGGTTGCCATAATTTGACCACTTCTGGGCTAAAATTCCCTAGCCAGCACAGAGACCCATTTGCCAGTACAATCTAGATTTGATTATAATATCTCTCTTTTACACATAATGAACATGCACATCATACATACATGTACACACTCACCCACCCACTGAGAAATTAAAAACAGTATGACAATGAGTTAGTTATCTTTGGGCTTAAAAGCAGATGTTTTCTTGATTATTGTCCAATCTTATGGCCTCCTAGCCTACTTTCCTACCCACTACCTATTGTACCTACCTACCTATTTACCCACCCACCCACCCACTCATCTACAGCTGTGTGAAAAAGTCCTGCACTCTTTCAGTTTTAAGCTGTATTTACATGTTTAATTAACTTTTCACTCATTGAAACGATGCAAAATTAGTACTTTGATTAAAATTTCTGTAGTCGGATTGAGATGCATAATTTTTATTAATATAACCAAAGTCTTTTTAAGGTTTTGAGTGAGTTTATGTGCTAAAACAAATACAACTTGAATTTTCGAGAATGTTAGGATCGAAAGTAGCCAATCAGCAGCGAGCTTTGGCTGACCAATCAAAATGCACAGAGGCTAAATCTATGAGCCAATCAATGTTGTCATACTCTCTGACTATAAATAAGCCTGAAAAGCATCAGGAAATTTAATTTGGCTCTGGCTGTGTGCAAGGATGAAGGCCTTTGCTTTCACCAGTACTGAGTGGTGGCATCGCATCATTGTGCTACATGAAGAGGGTTACTCGTGTACAGAAATAGCCAAGAGAATGAAATGCCATCGCACCACAGTGAGCAGAGTGGTTGAAAAATACCAAATAACTGGTTCAGTTGATGACAGATTCCGCTCTGGAAGACCAAGAAAGTTGACAAAATGGCAAGATCGGGCTCAGCAATGCATTTCGATGGCTGACAGGAAGCTCACCTCATCTCACACTACAAGAATTTGGGGTGAAACTTGTGATGTAAAAGTATGCACAAGCACAGTGCGTTGCAGACTCCTTGCCAGAGGGCTCAAAGGCTGCAGGGCTCAAAGTAAACCTTTGCTCACAGACGCTCACCGCTTTTGTCGATGTGCATGGGCCAAGAAGTATGCCGAGTGGACCAACGAACAGTGGGCCAAGGTCATCTTCAATGGCGAGAGCAATTTCTACTTGACTGGGAATCAGTGCAATAAGCATGTCAGAAGATTTCCAGCTGAAGAACTTAGCCCGTACTGCCTGAATCTATCTGTGAAGCATCAATTGCAGGTGATGATCTGGGGCTGTATCGCTGCTTCTGGTATTGGTTGGATACAAATCTTGCAGGGAATCATGAATTCCAAGCAGTATGTTGAAGTCCTGGAAAAGACCATGCTTCCTTCATCTCAGCAACTTTTAGGGAAGGACTTTTACTTCTAGGATGAGAACGGTCCTTGCCATCAAGCCAAGTCTGTCCAGCAGTGGATGAAGAAGCATGGTGTTCGACTCCTGGATTGGCCAGCTCAGAGCCCGGATTTGAACCCAGTTGAGATCTTGGTTACGAAATAAGCAAGAAGCACCCGAAGACCAAGCAGGTACTGATTGAATCCATTATTGCAGCCTGGCACCACATTGTCACCACAAATCACGTGCAAAGGCTTATACAGTCTCTGCCAAAGTGATGCCACCTGGTGATAAGCAATAAGGGCTGGCCAATTTCATATTAGTAACCATGTTTGGTTACCTAAACGATCCTCTTCAGGGCCATAAACAATAAAAATGTTAACAAAACACTAGCATGTTTGGTTACCTAAACGATCCTCTTCAGGGCCATAAACAATAAAAATGTTAACAAAACACTAGCATCGGCCTTAGTAATTGCAACACGTAATTTGGGTATGCATCAGTTAATTTGTTTTCATAGTCCTCATAAGCATGCATTGTAAGCATGCAAGAAAATTCACACTCTCCATCCAAATAGCACCAAATTGCAAAAAGCTTATGCTTTTCACTTAAAAATCACAAGTACTTATTTAAAGATAACAATATTTGCATAGCAGTTAGCATAAAATATGATAAAATCAATGGCCTATCCAAAAAATATCACAAACTGTAAACTGTAAACCTTAAACCATAAAGTGTGCAGTACTTTTTTACACAGCTGTACCTTCCTTCTTTTCTGCCTAATTTATATAGCTGCCTATCTTCTTTTTTCCCTCCCTTAGTGTAATTGCTCTCTGTACTACCCTATCTTCACTGAGAAAAGTGAAAATAGTTCTTGTTTCCAATGGTGTGATATCTTGAAAGCATAAAAGCAACTGCATATTTCCCCTGGGTAATTATATTTTTAAAGGAGAATATTTGTAGCTCAGGGTTGAAATGTGGAGTTCTTGGTGTTCTCTGAGCTTGGTTGTTTTTTTGGAGATGTTTCATTATCTAAACTATGGAGCACAGTGGCTCACGTGGTTAGCATAGTGGGTTGGAGGTAAGCAAGCCTCCATTCGCGATCTGAGTGCTGCCATAGGGTGGGGTGAGCTCCAGTTCTATGCTCCAGCTCCTGCTGGGGACATGAAAGGAGCCCCCAGTTGGGCACCCTCCAGGCAACAGTGATGCCATTGGTTAATCCCTTCAAGCCAGAAGCATCTTCTGGCACGAGTACGATGCAATTACCCAAACTTGATAACATCAATAGTGCAGAATCATCAGTGCTTCTAGTGCAAGCTTATAGAGCACCAAGGACCCCTCAGATATATTTTTAAATGTGAAAATACCTTTCCAGTTAAAAAGAAGCAAATTGTACTATAGATTATGCCTTCCTGATTTGTTATTGCAACAAAGTTGTTGTTACAGTATGTTCCTTTTAAGGTTGATTTGGGTAACAACTTTGTTGCAATAACAAATCAGGATTTAGAATGATGTTAACATGGTCCCATGTTATTTTTTTTGCAGTAGTGTCAATCTAAATTCATGTTGGTGAGAAAAAAGGCAATGCATTAGTTTTTAAACTTAAAAATGAAGAAGAAAAATAAAAGAACATAAATGTGGGATCCTTGGTGCTCTCTGACCTTGATTTTTTTCTTGCATATATTTCATTACCAAACTAGGTAACACCATCAGTGCAGAATCCTTAGTGATGAAGCATCAGTGTAGAACATAAAATCTAGAGTAGGGGTGTTAAACTCACAGCCCGCGGGCCAGGTGTGTCACGCGCTGGCCATAACCACCCCCATTTTAGGAAGGGGGAAAAAGTTGTGATACGTCACATGACAACAACATGATGATGCAAGTTTGACACCCCTGATCTAGAGTATAACATTGATTTATGTTCACATATGAATAATGCACAGTTCATTAAATTAGCATTTATTCATCAAAACGTCTTGCAAAAAAATGTAAGCAAAAAAATGTGCTGGGTTCAATTCAGTGCTTTTTCCAGGGCTTTGTCTATCTGTTGAAGCTGTTTGTCTCCTTGACTTTTTCTTACCTTCAAGACAAATTACTTCAATTGCAGAATTGAAAAATAGTAGCATTCTTGTCTTTTCTCAAAGTAGTTGCCTAACAAACTCTCCACAAGGTGTCCAGGATACGCTTACTCCTTGACTTCTCATTAGCTTAGCAGTTTTTCATGAGCATCCAGTTTTAATTAGATAGCTGAAGAAATCGGTCAGTCGTGGCATACTCTGATTGTTGCTGGTTACAGAGTATTTCTCTGCTCCCTCCACTTAAGACAACTACTATATTTTTCCTAAACTACAGGCTAATAATAACAGATTTGATTCCTTGAAAGGGATGTTTACTGATTGGATAAAATAGCCATAAGAATTTAGGCAGCTCATAGAGTCAGTTACTGAATTTGCAGAATCCTCAAATTCCCCATGTGTAACTGAAAAACAATAGGAAACTTCACAAGGAAGGACATTCAGGCACTGGCAGCCCCATGACTGATGGTTTTGGTAGCAGAATGAAAATATATTGCAACCATCAACAATAGAGATGCTACTGCCTGAATATACTTACATGTGAGGCTACTGCTTGTCTTTCAGCTACATAGGTGGGATTTGGGAGAGTAACCAGCTGAACCACAATTTTCAGAAAATGAAATTTTATTTGAAAAGAAAAAGATTTTTTTTTAAAAAAATCAGCTTTGGAAATAATAATTTGACCTTAGTCTTCTATTCTGTTTTAGCTGTTTCTGTTTTTATGCCAGTCTTGCAGCTTCCAGATATCAAATATCCAAATCTGTTTTTTGGGTGCTATCGGGAATCTGCTCTGACGTTGGTCAAGGAAATAGACCTTGCTTTTCATTTTTTTAATTTATATAATTTACTGTTTTGTAAAATTGTAGATGGTCTTGTTGGAAGCTCCAAGTGGGGAAAAAGACCCTGGAGACATGGAGGCTGCTTGGAAGGATGGTTTTAATGGTGGACAGGACCACATGGCTTGAGTCTGAACAGAAAAGGAAATCACATGCTTCAATGTTGGTGGAGAAGAGAAGGGAGGAAGGGAATCTGAGTCCCTGGTTTTATGCCCTCTCTGTCCTTTGATCTTGATCTTGTATTCTGATTGGTTGTCAGACTCCCATGGGCCCATGCAGGGGGCAACTCTCTAGGCTGCGTTTTGAATCCAGGTTTGGTTGAGTTTTCAGATGCCAGGTGGCGAGTTGGGTAAAGAGCCAATATTATCATGCCTTAATCCCATCTTTCTGGAGCTGAAGGGGAGAACTCTTTATTATGTAAAGTGGACTAGCTCAGGCTTTAATGGCTCATTGACAAAGGGGGATGGGCAGGAAGCTGCAGGCAGCTAGTCTGTCTTTTAAAACATGTTTCTTCCTTTTCACATCCAGAGAAATATTCTGCCTTTTCAATATTTCCTAGGACATTTCATTTTTTTCTGGAAGAGGATTGGGTGATAACTTCCTACAGTCTAATAAAGATACTGATTAAAATAATTTTTGGATCTTTCCTTTCTTTTCCTTTCAGGCAATGTAACCACTTTTGCTTTTTCAGAATGAAGGTGGCTAAAGTTGATACAGGTAGTCTTCAACTTACGAGCACCTTTGAGCAAAAAGTTTTGTTGTTAAGTGAGACATTTGTTAAGTGAGTTCTGCCTTATTTTTCGATCTTCTTTGCCACAGTTGTTAAGTGAATCACTGCAGTTAATAAGTTAATAACTTGGTTGTTAACTAGTTTTCCCATTGAGTTTGCTTATCAGAAGGCGATAAAAGGGGATTGCATGACCTTGGCACTAAGTCACATTTTTCAGTGCCGTTGTGACTTTCAATGGTCACTAAACAAACGGTTGTAAGTCGAGGACCACCTGTATTGCCACTTTTAATATATCCAGATTCAATTTAATTTTTTTCTTTTTAAGTTAGTGTGCTAATGATTGGAAACACAAAGGATCCAGCTGGAACAGCAGACCTTTTCCGTTATAACTGTTCATTTTGGGGGGAGGGAGACAAGTGTCAAAATACAATAGGCAAGTAGAAACATGAAAACCCCACAACTCCCACAGCATTTCCTCTTTCCAGTTTTCTTATGCAAGTCATCAGGCAAACAGATAATATTATATGAATTTTATGACTAAACTCTAACATGTTCCTGAGATATATTAGCTGTAAGAACCTAATAAATGGTCAAGATAAAGAAGCTTCAAGAGTAACCATGCTGTGTAATCGCTGAGGAACCTGGAATGAAGTCCTTGTAAAGTACTTTTAATTCATAAGCCTTTCATACATTTGATATCAGATTTCATAGATGCCTTCATAAAAGAAACTCCTAGGCTTAGACCTGAGCTAGAACTTTTATTTCTATACAATGAGCCCTGGCAGTTGTTTTTCTTCTACTTTTTTCTTTTTGTTTTGTTTTGGGTACAATAAGTTCTTTGACATGTGGCTCTCTTTCCCAGGTTAAAATGTACTTGCTGTGAGACAGTGTGCTGTAACTTTGCAAATAAATCAGATGTTTCCAACAGATTAGTTTATGGACTTTTTCTTTTCCTCCCTTAATTCAGGGACTTTGCCTGGAGATGAGGTGCTAAGTGGAAGCCTTTACACCTTTTCCTTGTACCTTTTTAATTGGTTGTTATGGAGACCAAGGAAGAAAAAAAAGAACGAAAGCAAAGCTACTTTGCACGGTAAGGATGTAATATTGTTTCAGTTGACTCTTAAGTACGAATGTTCATCCCCCCCCCCCCCCCCACATTCAGGCAACTTGAATGTAGAGTCAAGTTGCTGCAAATTTATTTTATTTGAATAGCAGTGTGATGGATTCAGAACTGCATTATTGGTCTATTCCATTATTTATCTGAAATAAGTTCCATTAGGTTTATTGAGGTATATTCTCAGGTAAGAGGATACATTATTGCTGTCCAGTGATGCAAAGCACAGGTCTTCTGTACAAAATTGGGCAACACACAAAGCAAATGATTACTTAATTTCAAAAGCCTTTATCAGCATTTAACATGATTTTGCAAGAGATGTATAAACAGAAATGGTCACGCTTGAAGTCAAATGTTCTAATCCTATAAATTCTATTTTTAGAATTAATAAACCAGACCCTACATTATTACAATTGCTGTTCTATTATTGTCCATATAAAACATCCAGAAACTAAAATATTATGTATAATTTTTTCCACAAGATTTAGAATATTAATAGAATATTTTTTTTTCATTATTAGTTGGGGAAAGCCTCTATTATTCACATCAGTGGTTGATATCTTTTATTAAAACATTTGTTTCCATGTCATCATGCTTATTATGTTTTGGTTAAATATGCTTAGGACTATGCTGCTGTGTGCCCATAAACACTATTTGGTGTTTACCCAAATTTCCAAAATTCCATTTGGAGGAAATATGACTGCTAGAATTTTAATAGGTTTCAACTCTCTTTCCTAATTCATGAATTTTGGTGTTCATTTTTTTTCTCCAGAAATGCCCAAAAATGATATTCAGCAATTTGGCACATTAAAGTATATATATATTTAAATACGATTAATGGCAAAATGGTATTGATGGAAGAATATCCTTCACAGATAGCTCTGACAACTATGGTTTGTTCTCCAATCTCAGTGTAGAATAAATTGCCATAGAGTTAAGGAAACTCCCTTCTTATTACAGTTTAGGCAACAACTCAGACATCCATCTTTATGAATTAGTTTAGTTGTTTTACCTGTTTTATGTGTTGGGGGATTTTAATTGTTCTAAAACGTATTGACTTGTTGTTTTAATGATTGTTTTAATTGTATTTCTGATGTTTTATTAGATTTCTGTAAGTCGCCAAAATGTGTTAAAGGAATGGATGCAATACAAATACCCTATGTAAATAATAAAGATATGTTTTTCCCTTTAAACAGATTGTTTTCTTTCATTTGTTTTTGGTATCAATAGGGAAGAAAGACAGTGAAGATCTGCATCATCTTTAGATTAAATGTCACATATTTTTACAGGCTATTTAATCACAGGTTATTAGTAGAAACAGAAGGAAAATCTGTGATTAATATTGCTGAAAGAATATAGTGGCATTGCATGTAAAAAACACAAACTAATGTTACATGCATTGAACAGGAACAAAAAAGAAAAACATTAAAAAATTATTCTAGCAAAATTTAAAATACCAAATCAGATGTAGCAGGAATTTTAAATCTTATAAAGGTAAAAGTTTCCCTCACACATACGTGCTAGTCATTCTTGACTCTAGGGGCCAGTGCTCATCTCTGTTTCAAAGCCGAAGAGCCAGCGCTCTTTATCTCTGTGATAATGTGGCCGGCATGACTAAATGTCGAAGGCACATGGAACGCTGTTACCTTTCCACTAAAGGTGGTTCCTATTTTTTCTACTTGCATTTTACATGCTTTCAAACTGCTAGGTTGGCAGAAGCTGGGACAAGTAACAGCAGCTCACTCCGTTACACGGTGCTAGGGATTTGAACCGCCGAACTGCCAATGTTTCTGATCGACAAGCTCAGCATCTTAGCCACTGAGCGACCCTTACATCTTAAACTGGGGGGTAAATTATGGACTCCATATTTCTTCTACCCTCATTACGGTTGCAAGCAAATCTGAACAAACAATTAACTACATTTCTTTCTTTTTATATATTTGCCCTGGAGGCCATAGTTGGAAGTTCTTACAAATTTTATCTGTTATCCAGGAGATTTTACAGTATCCTTCCCCTGCAAATTGGCTATATTTAGAATGTCCTTAGATAAATCTGTTTTAATTTGTTTTTGTATTTGTTTTAACTTTTTTATGTTTTATTGCATGCCATTAATTACTGTCCCACCACAAATTTAAATCTTTTGGTAGCATATAACAACTGTTTAAAAAAATCTCTAGTATACTATGTAGATGCTGAACACATTGTTCTGCCAGCGGGCCTGGGGAACCCAGAAAGGGATGGAGACCATTAAAAGACTTGTATTAATATGTGCTGTCATCGGGATGGGGGTGGGTGGATGGGTTATTATTTTATTATTTTATTTTATTGTTCTTATTTTTACATGATGTTTTTATATTCTTTTAAGCCGCTTTGAGTTGCCATGGGTGAGGGTTTTTTTTTAAAGAAATAAAAAAAATAAGTAAATAAATAAATATGCTTAGGAATATTCATGGTGCTAATGATCATAATGACAGGCAAACATGTGAGAGCCAGTTTAGTGAAGTGTAATATAGTGGTTAATGTGCTGGCCTAGAAATAAGAAGAGTTCTGATCCTGCATTAGGCGTGAAATCTGGTTGGATGACTTTGGGCCAGTCATGCTCTTTCAGTCTGACCTACCTCAAATGGTCATTGATGTGGGAAAAATAGGAGGAAGAAGGATATGTTCATATAATTCAGAATAAAGTCAGTCCTAAAAACAACCGGAGCTAATACACAATATATCATTGTGATAGTCAAACTAAAACAAACTGTCTGAATGAGCGTTATCTTTTACATCTTCCAAAATATGGTTTATGTCGAGACAAGTCTAATCTCTAAGGAAAGGCTGTTCCATAGCATAGAAGTACTACTGAAAAATTCTACTTTCAATCCTTATAGTACTTTGTGCTAGTGGAGGGATCACCTAATTATAAGTAATCATAATTTAAATGTTGTGTGCACTTCTAATTATTGATCTTGAAACAAACAAAAATATTGCAGAGCCAGAGCGACTAGGTGCTTCAGAAAAGGTGTTTTGGAACATGTAGGGGCATGAGTGCATTCCTGCTAAAAGTTAATGAAAATAGCTGCATCTTTTTCCAGTTTTGTATGGGGAGTTCCTAATACATCAGTCATGGAAACAGATATGGCTGTTGTAATGAGTCACAGACAGGTATCCCCATGTATTCTGAAATACCTATTGCAATGTGCATCCAATCCATTATTCAGCTGCAATAAAATACTACCAGGGATAGAATACTAATCTTCTTATCTTTGCTATTTTACATTTCTGGAATGAGTGATTTTGGCATGAGAACCATAAGGTAGTTTAGAATCAAAAATAACCTTTTGATATTATCAAAAATAAGAAGAACATATAGCAGTATAACCAGAAGAGGTTGTAAGGACCAGTTAGGGATAGATTCATCAGCAAGAACTATGTACATGTGATAGTGGATAATTCACCAATATTAAATTGCCATTATTCAACCGTTACCTTTATTCCACTGTTCTTTCCTATATGCTAAGAGTTTGTATTTCTTCCTTTTTTCCTCTAGTTTGAAAAAAAAGAAGCTTGCTAAACAAAATGCAGATGTGCCACCTGCAAACACCTGTGGAACTCACACCTGTAAAACTCAGACTGGAAAAAGTGATGGGAGTAAAATCATTTTAGAGCAGACAAACAGTTCTCAAGAAAACTACAAGCATTCTGCAGAAAAAGAGGATTATGAGAAAAAAAAGAAAAAGAGCAGTCAACCAAAGGATATTAGGCGAACTGATCTTAAACGATACTACAGCATTGGTGAGTTTAATGCAAGAACTTTGGGATCATCCACATCAATGTTTTGGCATGATTTCCCTGTCTCAGAAGTTGGAGAAAATTGTTCTGGCATTAATTGAGCTGCTCCTCAGGGTGACCCTAATGCACCTCCACAATAGGGATATGCCATACTTGGTTTTTCGTAATAACTCTTTGTTATTTGTAAGAATGATGATTGGCATTTTAACTGGATAAAATTCAGGTCACCAACTATGGAAAAAGCCATTCCAATTGCCATAAAGAATGGTTTATAATATCCAAATATGTTTTTCTATTTTTTTTCTCCAATCTCCAGTGTACCCAATGACTACTAGATGGCAGCAAAGTCTCAATCTTTCTCCCTCCATCCTCCCACATGGCCACCTGTTTTTGTGCACCCCAGATGCAACTATCTCATAAGTTTGCCTAATTCTGAAAGGGAAATAAAACTTTGTATGGATGACTCCATCTTATAGCCAGGCATAAGAACAAGGACAATTAGAAACAAGTGACATGTTTGGAAAAGCTTTAAAAAAATTAGTTAGGTGATGTAATTTGGTATTGGAATTAGATAGCATTTTGCTAGCCTTAATATGCTTAGCATATATGCTGCAGAACTACAACTTGACTCCTTAAAAGGGTGTTGTGTCTAGGATACAAACACGTTAAATATGATAACGTAGATGATGACATTTCTGCTTAACTGAGTGGCTGACAGAAACATAGTAAATTTGTGAATTCTATTTTTTATATTTCATTTTTTTTAAAAAAAATCTGTTTACTTTTGCAATTAAAGCTGCACAGGTTGGAAAAGAAAAACATGTAATATTGTGTGGCATCTTAGATTATGTGTTGCTTGATAAATATCTCAATTTTATCCATAGTTGGTTTCTTATCAGATGCACTAAACTTCCACATGGACTGGATGAGTATTATTTGTTAGAAATCAAATCTAGACAAGTCTAAGGGTTTGGTAGTGTCTGAGGAGGCATTTCCTATCCCAAACAGATGTATTTTCCCCAGGTCTGCACTTTAGGAATTCTGTCCCTGAGTGTTTAAGTCCATATGGGGATTGCCATGTTGCTTTCATCTGTGAATAATTTCTGCATCCTTTCTTGATGACAGCTATTCTGGCTACAGCTACCCATATATTGTAATTTCCCAGCTAGATTATTATAATGAGATGTATAAGAGAATGGCCTTAAAACCTGTCCAAAAACTGCAGGATGTTTAAAGTGTAGCAACAGCCTTTACCAAGGTTGCATATAACATTTGGTTAAGTTGCACTGGCACCCAGTTGCCTTCTAAGCCAAATTCTATCAAAAACTTATTTGTATCAAAAACAATCATAGTTGTTTTCCAGAATAATATCAAATTGCTGCATCCTTTCTTTTGCTGTATAAACCCTCATAAATAATTGTTATTTTATCCTGTTCCTTATGCAATTGATAGGCCAGCAATTTATCTTATTTATTGCTTTTTCCAAAGTATGTGTGATAAATTCAACTTCATGTAGATCTTATTTATATCCAGTAAATGTAGTTGATTTCCATATTGCTTTATCTTTTGTTCTAAATCTGAAATTGAGTTACCTTTATGTCTTGATTTGAATTGTTTCAAATGATTCAGTAATGTATCTTTCTGTTTTTGTATGGCTTTATTTCTATTTGATGCAAATGAGATAAATAATACTTTCACAAATGCTAGAATAGCAATCCATATTGTAGGTATGGGAATATACATAGAGACATAGAGATATATAAAAATAGATGTTTATATATAAATATACAGATACATACTTTTATTGAAAATTGTTTACAGAGTTAAAAGTTTCAGAAAAATAAAGACTTTAGACTACAAACTACAAAAGGAAAGATAAGATAGGAAAGAAAGAAAAAAGTGAATGATGGTAGAGATTTAGAAAAAATAAACAAAAGGAATATTTAAATAAGTGGTTTTTGATCTTCTTTGAAGGAGTTACAAACATAATTAATACTTTTTCCATTCTCCCAAACTTGTAGGTAGAGAGATATTAGAGATTAAGCTGATTTGGAAGAAACTCTTTAATTCCTAGTAAGAATACTGTTTAATAGTTATAATAGTATTATAATTGTTCTTTTGTTTTTCTACCTAGTCTTAACAGTTATTGGATTATGATCTGTAAATAGGAGTTGCCACTTCACATCTGCAAAACGGATTACCAATGAGTTATTGTTGAATTTATTTTATTAATTCCAACAGTACTGTAATAGTGCCAGTGAGCTAGAATTTCCTCCTTAGTATGTCTGTACAACCTCTTCTTTTCCACATTTAAAGAAGAATCAGAATATGTTCAGAATACGTTCTATTTTCATTCTTTAGCTTTCCCTCCACAGTAGCCACGTCAATTTTGTTTTTAATTGTTTTCCCTATTTAATTTTCATTTGCTCTAATGTTGTGATTGTTTTGATGCACATTCATGGTATTTGTATTATTGGGTGGCTTATTCTTGATATTGATTGTTATTTATTGCTTTGATTGGCCAATTATCTCTCTAATCTAACATTGGAGAATCTTTGAAAATATAATAGCAAGGAATTTTATCTGGCTGGTGCATTATAGGAAGGCACACATTTTAATCACGATTTGTTCACTAATCCAAAATGTCTAGATTGTTACGTATAAATAAGCCGCAGAATTTAAGTTCACCTCTTGGACTAAGCTGCAGACAAATTACTCTGTAGTTTACAATAATACAATGTTGAAGTCTTTGCACCAATATTTCCTTAGTCTTCTGCTCATTTGGTGAAGAGCTTTAAATCAACGTAGCAGGCTTCCTGTTTCTTTTCCTTCCTTATTTACCTCCAAGAAATTTGATACCCATCCCAGGAGAAAAGGGCATTTAGCTCTTGGCCTCATACCACCTGCCCTCTATTATCTCTGCTAGGCTTCTGTTTAATTTTTCTGGATTCAGTGGGGAGGGCCTGGCATCCTGGCTGCATACTTCAGTCTGTACATTCTGAAACTTGTTCCTCTTCTCCCGTGTTGTGAATGGCCATATGGATAATGGGATATGTATAGAAGTAAAAATGGACTGATATTGTTCTTGAACTTTTCCCATATTGTCATTTCCTCCTCCTCCTCCTCCTCCTCCTCCTCCTCCTCCTCCTCCTCCTCCTCCTCCTCCTCCTCCTCCTCCTCCTCTTTTTCTCTTCCTCCTCCTCCTAATTAGGGTTACTAATCAGTCACATAATTTGCTAAGGGAACTACAAATCATTTCAGTCACTTTTATCTCTTTTTACCATCTCATATTTTAATGTGAGTTGTTAATTTCTAAATGTGCTTGCAACCACCCTGACACTTTACACATCCCACTGGATAGCATTTTCTCCAAGATGTGGAGATTTTATGTTATGATCCCTTTTAGGAGAAAGCTGTACTTGAATATTGTCATGAAGATAACAATGAATTCTGCAGCATCTAAAGCTATCAGCGATACATTGGTGTAACACATTAATGGAGGAGACTTGGATTTAAATGAATACGCTTTAGTACAGTGGGTCTCAACCTTCCTAATGCTGTGACCCTTTAATACAGTTCCTCATGTTGTGGTGACCCCAAACCATAAAATTATTTCATGTTTTCCGTATTTTTTTGAAAATATGTGTTTTCTGATGGTCTTAGGCGTCTCCTGTGAAAGGGTTGTTCAACCCCCTAAAGGGGTCCCAACCCACAGGTTGAGAACCACTGCTTTAGTGTGATTATGGCATGTGCAACCATGGACTGGAATCAGGGGTGGGTTCCTGCCAGTTCTAACCTCTTCTACAGAAGAAGTTCCACAAATCTACAGTGCCATTTAGAACTGGTTCCAGCTCCCTCCCCCCGCCCGTCCACACATCATCAAGATGAAGAGCGAGAGGAGGAATTCTGGGAGTTGAGTCTACAAGTTTTAAAGCTGTCAAGTTTGAACACCCCTGGGTTTTTTTTTCTAAAGGGTTAGGGGTGCAAGGGTCTTGTAACTTGACAGCTTTAAGACTTGCGTGCTTCAAATGCCAGTGTTTCTGAGCCAACATTTTGGTTGCTAAGCAAGAGCGTTGTTAAGTGAGTTTCACCAGATTTTACAAGTTGGCCACGCCCACCCAGTCACATGGCTGGCAAGCCACTCCCACTTGGTCACATGGCTGGCAAGCCACTCCCACAAAGCAGGTCACACCTACAGAAGTGGTTCTAAAAAAAAATTGAAACCCAGCACTGACTGGAATCCACTTCATCAAAGTCATGCGACATTGGTTGTTAGGGGCATCAATTTTGTGTGTTGGTATATGCATATACACCAAAATATGTAGGAAAAAAAATCTCTGTGTGGTAAAAGAAATTTATGGTGACCTTGAATGCAGAGCTCAAATCTATACATACTAACAATAGCAGGAATAAGTGATTCCATAATTTTGGAAATATTTTTGTGCTACTTTAACAATTGCTGCAGAAAAGCTTTTTGTAAGTCCTGTGAGATTTTGCACTAATTTAGTACAGGGTAATCTAAAATTAAGAATTAGGCTTGGTTGCATTCATTTTCAAAAGATACCAAAAGTGTAGAACAGATGGAGGATAAAAACTGATCTTGCTGAAACAGCTGATTGTGATCTATTCCAGCTTGCAAACAGTTAGAATGCAATTCCATCCTAGGATAAACAAACATGCAGCATAAGTAAATTTAGCTTTGATAAGCAGCACTTTTGGTGCTGCTTATTGGACAGCTTGGTAGCATTGGGGCGCCCAGGTCTGTCCAACAATGGGTTAAGCTTGAAGAGAGGAACTACTAAAGCATAAACACATGTCTTGTATTTTTTCTCTTGACATGCAAAATAATAGAATATAATACAATAGGTCATATCGATCTATTTGTTGGGTTTTTTTTGTCTTTTTTTGGACTCTACAATTTATTTATAATTTATTTCTCTAAAGTAAAGTTTGGTGTAGAGATAGTTTAGAAACCAGGAGACTGTGAGTTCTAGTCTTGATGGTTGGTTGGTTGCCCAGAAAGCTGGGTGGGTGTCTTTGGGTAGTCACTCTCTCTCAGCCTAACCCACTTCACAAGGTTTTTGTTGTGGGGAAAATAGGAGGAGGAAGGTGTGGTGGATAGATTAGCCACCCTGATTTACTCAGAAAATGAAAAAGGTTGGATAAAAGAACCAGTTTGCTCTAGAGATTAAAGCACCAGGCTAGAAAACAGGAGACTGTGAGTTCAGGTGCTGCCATAAAAGCCACTGGGTGGGCTTGGATCTTTCACTGTCTCTCAGCTCAAACCACCTCACAGAGTTGTGGGGAAAATAGGAATATTAAGTTTGTTTATGCCTTGAGTTAATTGGAAAAATAATAAAGGCAGGATACAAATTAGATAGATGGATGGATGGATGGATGGATGGATGGATAGATGATAGATAGATATTCAGACAGACAGACAGACAGATAGATAGCTAATGAAATAAAATATATTTAAGTGATTAGTGCTGCTTTTGTGATTGGAAGAGAATCAAACTTTCACCTGCTTTTAGCTTACAAAACTATGTGTTCAATATACTAGACCTAACTTTACAGTGCTATAGTTAGAAAGTTGTTGGCTCGTCATGCTGATAACTGAACAGCAAAATATCTTTGTTCTGATGCTGTTATTCTTATTTCCTGATTCAAACCAAATGAGAAACCATAATTAATTGAAGACTTCCTGTCTGTTTGCCAGGAAGGGAGGGGCTGGAGAGTGCTGGCTTCGGTGAAAGCTCTTTCATACCTTTTGAAGCTGAGATGTGATTATCCAAGCTTCCTTAATAATTGTTCTGATTGCCTATCAAACAACTTTTGGTGTGCCTGTTTGGCTGTGAGTTGAAAGCAAAAGAGAGCTGTTTTAATACTACCCCACTTTACATTAGAGCAGATCGGCATTGATGGTCACTGGGCCACATCTGGCCCTTTAGCTGTCCCTATCTGACCCTCTTGAAGTCAATTCAAATTATAAATCAGATATAAATAAATGAGTCTCAGAGGGTGGGAGAAGAAGCTAAGTCAGGTCCAGCTCTATGCACTCCCCATGCACTCCTTCAATCAACTGGCGGTTGTGGGAGGGTGAGGAGAGAATGTGCCTTTCTACACCTACATAGCCCTCACCCCTGACGTGGAGCAGCCTGAGGAGATGATGATAGTGGTCATCACATAAGGAGACTTGGGTTCCGTCACCCACTGCTCCTTCGGTCTAAGAGTAGCCTTGCAGGTGGAGCATAGCCGGGAACTATTGGTTCAGCCCAGTGGTGAAATTCAATTTTTTTACTACTAGTTCTGTGGTTCTGGCCTGGTGGGTGTGGTAGGGCTTGGATATTGCAAAATCTCCATTCCCACCCCACTCCGGGGCCAGTCAGAGGTGGTATTTACTGGTTCTCCGAACTACTCAAAATTTTCCCCATTTGTTCTCCAGAACCTGCTGAATTTTACCCCTGGTAAAATTTACCCCCTCCACAACAGTCCAAAATTAATTGCCCATCCCTGCATTACACGTATAGGTAATATGAGAATCACTTGTTAATATGCACAGTAATTCCCAAACGAGTACAAACCTATTTTGTAAGAATTGCCTGAAGCAAAAATTATTGAATTATCCTGTTTCTTTGCTATAAGGGAATTAGTCATGTTGCAGCTGAGGAAGTAGAGAATAACACTTATTGTTGTGTCTTCATTCATTGCATAGAACTTTCCTCTACAGCTTCCTCAATCAAAGAAAATAGAGAAGGGATAGGTTTACATTCCTTCCCCACACCTAAATTTCTCAGATTTGGAGAAAATGAGTCAATTGATCTTCTGAACAAAGCAATCTTGTGTTTACATGGATTATTTTAACTTTTTCATGAACATGGCTTGCTTTGATGCAGTCCAGGCTTACCTGGCAAGAGACTTGGCAAGAATCTAATTAAAAGCAAACTTGTGCTGTGGTGTCCTGACCTGCCCTATCCTATTCATTATTATGGTGATGTGTGGGTAATCTACACTTAGATTCACAGTCTAAGACTAATGGAAGCTTAATAATTCAGCCAGTCTAACCAAAGACCAAGGAATGATTAAGGTAGAGTCTAAGAATAAAGGCTGTTTACAGCAGGATGATTTAAAAAAATATAGAATTAGATTGTTCATGTCCAATAAATTTTATATTTCCAGATATTGGGGGAATTCTTTACATATTGCTCCAATTATTGTCTGTTCACAGCAATGTAAAATCATAGCTTTCAGTTCTTCAGCAGATGTTGGCCTTGCAATTTGCAGTTTATGATACGTAGAGATGATGGACTGTGATATGTCTTTCGGTCTTGATTGTGGTAGAAATAGCTAGATAAAGATCATATGGAACCTGACTCAAGTATACAAAGGAAAAAGCTTTGCTGTGCATTAGACCTGTCTCAGCTTGAATGGCTAAGTAAGAACAATCCTTAACTCCATTTAATGAGAAAGGTATAGTTTGCTAGAAGTCAAGTGAATTACAGTACTGCATAGCCAGAACTGAGAAATTGCGCACCAAAAGCCTCAAGTTGAATTTTCCCTTCCTTAGTTGCCTCCCATCACTGGGTACCACAACTCCAATCAAATTCAAATAAGATATTTGTAGAACAATCACTTTGGGGGTTTTTGCGTATAGGGGTGGATCTATAGAATGGGGGTAAATCTATGAGTCACTCAGGTGGCATGGGTTCCGCCAATTGAATTTTGTGACTGCTAGATTACTGTAAGTTCAATACTTTTTCCTCCCCTGCCTTTGGAAGTCAAAATAAGGAGAAATATAAATAGCAATAGCACTTAGACTTATATACCACTTTACAGTGCTTTACAGCCCTCTCTAAACGGTTTACAGAGTCAGCATATTGCCCCCCCAAAATTTGGGTCCTCATGTAACCCACTTCGGAAGGATGGAAGTCTGAGTCAACCTATATAAATGCGCAACCATTAATCAAAACAGCTTAAAAATTCAGTGTTGTCCCTTGGATTGCATGTTTCTTCACTAAATTGTAAGGAGTAGAATTAGAAAACATTTTTTACCAATTATTAATCCAGACAGCATAAACAATAGTTGGGATCTGGATTAGTATACTGTAATCTGTGTCTCTACCTTAACAGGCATCGGCTTACTGCTTTCATTATTATTAGGGCAAGTTTATTTATACCTTTTGTATTCCATATGAAGTAAGAGTAACGAATACAGAAGTAACTGAGCATGTATCTTCCCTTAGAAAGCTTTTAGCATAAAGGAATAGGTAGCATGTAATACTTTAAAAAATATATATAGCTGAAAATCAGTTTCAACTTGAGTGTTTCTGTTTTTAGAGATCAGAATGTGTGCTGATAAGTGGCTGGTTGAATGTCATAGCCCAGGGCAACAGAAAAATGCTGGAAGACAGGAAAGTTTATATGAGCCGTGCTGACATAACTGGAAAGAAATATGCAGCCAATCCTTGTGTAACTTGCAAATGTTAAAAGGCTACAGTTTCTGGTTAAAATTCATGGTTAGGCTGCTGTTGTCATATAGCGTCAAATTATTACCAAAAACATGTGAAACAACACTAGTAATCGTTGCTCTGGTTTTTCTTTCAGATGATAACCAAACCAAAACGAATGAGAAGAAAGAAAAAAAAATGGTCACCCAGAAACCCCATGGTACAATTGAGTACATGGTAAGACTTGATTAGGAATTTTTGAACATGGGAGTTGTGGAAATGCCCACTTCTTCACTAATTTGTATACTTGAAATGTCACTAAATTGCTTACAAAAATGTTTCATGTTAACTATAAAGTTATATGCTAATAAGGGGAGAAAATCATCTTATGTAACTGTAACTGAAGCATGTAAAATAAAGCAACTTAGCATATGATATGTCATTTCTTGAATGTTCTGTCTGTGTGTGATTTCCCCTGACAGTGTATAAAATCCATTTGTAGCTTCTATAAACACATTAAGCCCCTCCCCCCAATTTGTACCATTTTCCTACTAGAGATATCCACTTTTCCAACTGGGACCTTGACATTCCAATTGTTAAGTGGCATTTTCTGGGCCAAATAACAGCTATAGGAGTCAATTTGTCATGGAGACAACATGTTTTTTCATGTAACAATATTTTATGTTGGTTAATTAGAAACCGAGCTGAGTAGCATTGGACTTCCTCCAAGCATGCATGCTGAAAAATAAGGGACATTATTTTGCAAAGTCAGAAATTAAGAACCATTACATTCAAATAGTTGAATAATAGCTGTTTTTGTAATTTTTTTTATTTTAATTGAACAAAAACAAAAAAAGAATCATCCTTCATTAAATCTTGCAGAAAGTGTGTCGATTGGTTACAGATAACTTTTGTGCATTTCTTCCACAGTCATTACTGATAGTTCATATTAGATTATACACTTTAAGTCAAAAATCTTTCTATATCTTACTATCAATGTACCACAATTCTCATTTGACTACAATTATTTGAACATGTTTTTACCTAAAATCATTCATACTTAAAGACACAACCACATAATGGCATTCATTAGCTATTTCAAAAAATCTTCCTTCTGTGATCTCATCTGCCAGTTCCTTCAGAACCCTGGGGTGTAATCCATCCAGTCCTGGTAATTTAAACTCGTCTAGGGTAGACAGGCGCTCACTTACCATTTTCTTTCCTATTTCAACTTGTGTTCCTAATCTGACTTTTGTGGTGCTGTCTTTGATAGGTTTGACTATTTTATCCCTTTGTGTAAAGATAGATGCAAAAAATGAGTTAAATAGTTCTGCTTTCTCCCTGTTGCTTGTCACCTTCTTGCCACTTTCTCCCAGCAATGGACCAATTGTTTCCTTACCTTTTTTGTTGTTTTTAACATGTTGGAAGAAGCTTTTTTTGTAATTTTTTACTTTTGTGGCAAGCCTTTCTTCATTGTGAGCCTTAGCTTTCCTTACTTCATCTTTACAGGCTCGGGCTATTTGCTGATATGTCCCCCTCTTTCCACTTTTTATACTTAACCTTTTTGTCTTTCAATTTGTCAGAGTTCTTTATGCAGCCATGCTGGTTTCTTTTGGGAGCTGTTTTTCTTCTTCTTCGTTGGTATTGTGCTAGACTGGGCTTTTGTAATCTCATTTTTCAAAATTTCCCAAGCTTCTTGAGTTGTTTTCCCCTTGAGGATTCTCATCCATAGAATTCTTCCCAAGTTCTCTCTAAGTTTATTGAAATTAGCTCTCTTAAAGTCCAAGACTCTAGTTTGACTTTGTTCTACTACTTGTGTTTGCATAATGTTGAATTCCAGTATACTCACTTGCCCCCAGTGGCTTGTGGCTTCAACACCTTCTATCATTTCCTCTCTCTTAGTGAGAATTAAGAGCCAAGGTGGCGCAGTGGTTAAAATGCAGCACTGCAGGCTACTGCTAGATCAGCAGGTCAGTGGTTCAAATCTCACCGGCTCAGGGTTGACTCAGCCTTCCATCCTTCCGAGGTGGGTAAAATGAGGACCCAGATTGTTGGGGGCAATATGCTGACTCTCTGTAAACCGCTTAGAGAGGCCTGGAAGGCCTATGAAGCGGTATATAAGTCTACTGCTATTGCTATTGCTATTGCTATTGCTATTAAGTCCAATATGGCCGATCCCCTTGTACCCTTATCTACTTTTTGGGAAACAGAGTTGTCTCCTAGGTTTGTTAGGAATCTATTGGATCTTCCACTTGGTGCAGAGTTTGTTTCCCAGTTGATGTCAGAGTAGTTAAAATCCCCCATTATTATTGTGGTGTGCTTTCTACATACCTTAGTTAGTTGACTAGCAAAAAAATTAATCTACTTCCTAATTCATCTAAATATCTGCAGGACCGCCTCCTGCCACATACCTCCCAATGACCCATAAGATCCCACAGGCTGGGCCTCCTCCGGGTACCGTAGACCGGGCAATGCCGGTTGGTGACTGCTTGGGGGAGGTCTTTCTCTGTAGCTGCCCCGGCCCTGTGGTATGATCTACCCACAGAGATCCGGACCCTTCACACTCTCTCGGCCTTCCAGAAAGCCATTAAAACTTGGCTGTTCCGGCAGGCCTGGGGTTGTTGATCCCAAGATACGGTCCAGCCTCATTCAGAATGGAATGCATGATGTGTTGTATTTTATATCTATCTTTCCTCCCTGTATCTTACTTTCTTTTTGATTATTTTTGTACTGTAAGCCGCCCGGAGTCCTACGGGATTGCACGGCATATAAGTGTTATTAAACTTATAAATTTAAACTTAACTCTGCTTGGTTGGCCTGTAGTATAGACCTATGGCAATGTCATTCCCCCCCCAACCTTTAATATTGACCCAAATGCATTCAAGATAAGTCTCTGTGTGTGTGTGTGTGTGTGTGTGTGTGTGTGTGTGTAAAAGATGCTATGTAGGACATGATCTTATCTAGATGCTTATGGGGTGGGGAAAATTATTAGAAACCAGAATGAGGGGAGTGTTTCCTGCCAGTGAGAAGTTCTATACCTCAAGAGGAAATGCTGCAAAACAGGAAGTTACTCAGCTTGCATAGAACTTTATTAACTCTGTGTGTGTGTGTGTGTGTGTGTGTGTGTGTGTGTGTTTTGCATCCTAGGGACAGATGAGTCTAGCAGTTGGTGAATATTTGGGTGTGGAAAATCCTGAACGTAAATGAGGCGTAGCTATCACATGTGATGGCTGTTTGGAGGGGAGAAGCTATTGTGTCAAACTCACAGATATTTTCCATACATAATTTTGGAATTTGATGTGTCTTAACTGCCATCCAATCTTTAGCATAATATTTATGTACTAGGATTGTTGTTTTGTTATCCACCAAAATTAGATATGTTTATGTGTTGGAATACCTATTATTGGCAGTTTTGAAAGGACAAATATAAAACTAGAGAATATTATCTATGGGATTTTAAAACTGCTGGATTAGAATGAGTTTAGATGAAAAAACAACAGTGAACAATCTATTTATCCTATGATGCATGCATACTGTATATAACTCAGTGGAAAGGGGATGGAATCAAATTCATTTTGAATTAGAAACAATTGAGTTCTGCAGATTTACGCACACTCTTTAGAATGTTTTTTCTAAGGGGATTGATCTATGAAACTGTTGTATAAGGTGACTAGATGTCCTGCTTTTGGCGGGACAGTCCCGATTTCTAACAATTTGTCCTGTGTCCGTGGCGTTTTAAAAAAGTCCCGATTTTTGGAAAGAATGCACGACACAGCCCTCTCCCCCGGTACCCCACTGATTAAAGCGCTTTCTTTCACCCGCCCGAGCTCTCCTCTCCTCCTGGCATGCACCCCACTGATTAAAGTGCTTTCTTTCGCCCACAGGCCCCAACAACGCTGTCAAGCGCTGTCAAGAAAGAGGCTTTTGGCCGCTCTGGCGGTATGTCCGCCACACACACATACACACACACACACACACACACACACACACACACACACACACAAAGAATCCCAGACAGACAAACAAGCAGCTTCCCCACCATGGGCTTTGTTCTTAACCGACAGCAGGCAAAGGGAATAGAGAGAGGCGGCGTCGAGGCTGCCTTTTGCGGGGAGAGCAGGAGCTTCACCAACCGTGGAAACGTGCCCCGAGGCTGGGATCCAAGGCACACTTAACTAGGCAAGGAACTTGTGCAGACCCACCGGGGCGTGGCAACTGAGGAAAAGAATGGAGGGGAGGGTGTGTGTGTGGAGAAGAAGAAACGTGCCGAGCTGTCATCGTGGCTGCTGAAGCTTGCGAGGGAGATCTGGAAGCAGAGGATCCCAGGGCTGCGGACGTGGGGCTTTGATCTGGTGATTCTGGGATCAGCGGCCACGAGGAATTGGCGACGATGACCGGCGATTTTTTCCTCAGCCACGAACTGGGTTTGATTCCCAGCACGCCTCTTGATCGGCTGAAGAGAATGTGATCCAAAAAGAAAAGGAAAGTGTCTGAATTAGGACAGGCAAAGATGAGAATTCCCGCTTGAGGGAAACCCGGTGGGTTTAAATTGAAGTTCGCCTGTTCTTCGTGGAAGCTGCCCTCAATTAGGGATCCCATCTGCCATTAAAATGGCCAATTAATGGATTAAGATCTCTTGAATTAGAAAGCACTGTCAAGAAAGAGGCTTTTGGACCAAATTTTTAATCAAGAATCCGCCCCCCCCCATCAATGGTGTCCCACTTTACCAATGTTAAAACCTGGTCACCTTACTGTTGCATCAAAACATAATAAGAATAACAATATCTCTGTGATTAAGATTTAGAATATAAATTTATTGTATTTGTACATAAAACATAATTCAGGCTGTACTTGTGCATACACATATTTATTCACTGTGCGTTGAAAATTTCTGATGTCTTCGTAGACTCAACATCTGAAATAACAGTTTTGCAGCAGTCCCTAAATCTAGGCCAGAAACTTGTTTTAAAGAGGCATGATTGATTAAAATATGTTTTGAAATTTAAACTTTCTGTCTTCTCTCTATCTTAGGCTGGAAGCCAAGACACCTTAAACAGCATAGCCCTGAAGTTTAACATAACTCCAAATAAACTTGTGGAACTCAATAAGCTTTTCACACACACAATTGTTCCAGGCCAGGTAATTACGGCAAGAGAAAATTTCACTTGAAAATATTTGATTTGTGGTAACTATTTTAAAATAACTTTTGATAATAGATGTGATAACTTTAGATGTATGGGTGGTAGAGGGCAACAGCTTCCAGTTTACCTCTACAATAATTTGGATTTATTATTTTGGTCTGTGGTTTATATTATATCTCTACTCAGAATTTGTCTGGAACTTTGTGAAATTTCTTAGCCGGAACCTCTCTGTGAATAGCATATATGATTAAACATGCATCCTGTTTGTTTCTGACCATTTTAGTGTTACCATGCTTATTTGGCAGTTCATCATGTCTTCCTTCTCGCCTACTTTCTGTTGTGCATATGAGGGATTTTCAAATGCAGGATGCTTCTCTTTCCCCCAGTTCACACACTTTGGAGGCTCAATTCTAAAGGTGCTGTTTTTGCAGTAGCAAATATCTCCCCATGCATGGAAACAGCCATTTGCCTATTCTTTCTGGAGAAAGAATACTTTCTTAAATCTTGTAATCTTTCAAAAGTAGTAACATTCTTGATATTCTAACTGCTCTAAGGTTTTATATTCCTATTATTGTGAACCAGTAATTCCAGATGAATATCACCTTCCTACCTACACACACACGCACGCACGTGCATACACATAGACATAACATGGGAAGCACAATTTCAGAGTAGCAACAGTGTTTGTAAGCACAATTTTTGACCATTTCCATAAATAAAGGAAGTGTCGGATCCTACCAAGAACATTCAACATATATGCTGAGGGACCACATTGCAATACTGAACAAATTATTTCAATAGAAAGTAATTTTTTACCCTGAGAAAGTGATGGGGTCTGAAACATTTTAGCATGTTTGCTAGGTAATACTCTTCCCTTGAGCCTTCCTATCACTCTGCATTGTTTGAAGGCACCCTATGTGATCTAGCCATATTTTTCTGATAACATGGAATAATAGGAATATCAATAGTATGGAAAGAATGTCCCTGTTGCACTCATTTTCCCTGACAGTTCCTGTAACGCTTTTAAAGTAATTTCATAGTTCACTGGAACAGAGTTTAACAACCATTGTTTCGCATCATGAAACTAATTAGATCCAGAAAGCCTCATTACCAGATTTCAGTTATTTGTGATTTAAACTGCAAGGAATTTTCTCATGTTGATGTTACTGAAATATAGGCTTTTAATACTTTGTGTGGATATTTTAAAATTGAGATTAAATTATTTTATATTTTTGGCATATCTCGTGCCACGGGCATCTTCTACCATATGTAAGGGATAAAAATTGTATGTATGCAGAATACAATACAAGTAGTCCTTGATTTGAATCTGGAATTATGTTCGTAAGTCATGGTGGCCATTAAGCAGATCACCTCATGTTCCTGCTGATTTTACAACCTTTTTTGCTTCTGGTAGGTTAGGTGGTTACTTTGGTAATGGAGCACATGTTAAGTATGGCTTGTTTTTCAATAGATTTATGTTTCTGATTGACCTTTATTTTACCTTTATTTTCTCTGCTGATGAGGATATCCACGAAGGATAGTGTGTTGTTGTTTCCATCTTCCCTTGTGAATTTTATTTCTTTGAATATAACAGAATAATAGAGTTGGAAGGTGCCTTGGAGGTCTTCTAGTCCAACCCCCTGCTCAGGCAGGAAACCCTATACCATTTCAGAAAAATGGTTGTCAAATCTCTTCTTAAAAACTTTCAGTGTTGCAGCATTCACAAGTTCTGGAGACAAGTCATCCCACTGATTAATTGTTCTGATTGTCAGGAAATTTCTCCTTAGTTCTAGGTTGATTCTCTCCTTGATTAGTTTCCATCCATTATTCTTGTCCTGCCTTTAGGTGCTTTGGAGAATAGCTTGATTCCCTCTTCTTTGTGGAAACCCTGAGAAATTGGAACACTGCTATCATGTCACCTCTAGTCCTTCTTTTCATTAAACTAGACTTATCCAATTCCAGCAACCATTATTTATATTATATTATATGTTGTTGATCATTTCATATGTCTGCTCTAGTTGTTCTCTTTTAAATTATTTATTTAATTATTAAATGTATATGCCACTTTTCTTGCTATCCAGAGTGACTCGGGTGGCTTACGGTGCACTTCATGATATACAATACTCAAGCTTTAGTGAAGAACCCTGAAAAGAAACAGAATTTATTTCTAAATAAATGTAGAAATTATTTTAGTTAATTTTAATCCTTTTCTGTTATTTTAAATACTTGTACTTGGATTAATTATGGAAATCAAATTAATTGCATATGTCAGTTTAAAAAAAAATCTTTGTAATGGAATTAGAAATGAAAATTGACTATTGCAACCTTCCCTATCCCTTTGTTCTGTGAATGAATTGGATAACAATTCCCATAATCCCATATTAGTTACATTGAAGTCTAATGCACCTGGAAGACAGTAGATTGATGATGGCTGAAGAAAATAATGAAATCACGTAACCAGTAATTATTGGTAGATTGTGTTTTAAATAGCTCTCTACTATTCATATTTACTCTTAATAGTGCCCATAATATTTATCATGTTAATGTTCCACTTTTTATTTTTATTTTTTGACTAGGTACTATATGTGCCAGATACCTCAAGAGTAATTTCCTCAAGTTCTGGTATTCCTGTTTCACCTTCATCATCAGATGCCGAATATGATAAGCTTCCGGTAAGATTTGCATAAGGTTTGAATTAAGGTTAACATTTAGAGACAGAATATGTCGGGGCAAAACTTGTATAGCTTATATCATGTGTGCTTGTGTGTCTCTTTGGATGTGTGTATGTGCATATAGAAATGATACAGTTTTTTCTGAAAGTAAACTCTATGAAAGCCTAAGGCTATAATATATTAGTTAGCATGATTAGATGTTTCTCCAGAAAGACTTCATGGGGTTTAAGAGATTTACTAAAATTGATTAAATATTTAGGCTGCCTCTGAAAACTATCCATTTTACGATCCTAAAAATAATGCAATCATTAACAAAATTGCAATAACACTGGAACTGTTTTACATAGGGACATACATTCTTTTCTGGCTAGATAACAGGTCATTGCCTGCATATATCGTACACATCTTGGCATATATTCATGTGTGCAGGTAGTCCTCGATTTATGACCACAATTGAGCCCAAAATTGCTGTGGCTAAGTGAGACATTGGTTAAGGGTGTTTTGCCCCATTTTACGACCTTTCTTGCCACAATTGTTAAATGAATCACTGCAGTTAAATTAGTAACACGGTTATATAGTGAATCTGGCTTCTCCCAATGACTTTGCTTGTCAGAAGGTTGCAAAAGATGATCATATGACCCTGGGGCACTGAAATCATCATAAATACAAGTCAGTTGCCAAGCGTCCGAATTTTGATTGCGTGACCATGGGGATGCTGCAATAGTCATATGAAAAACAATCATATGTCACTTTTTTCAGTACTGTTGTAATTTCCAATTTTCATTAAATGAACTGTTGTGAGTTGAGGACTTTTTTCAACCTGCTGATTTGATACAGCTGGGATTTCTGGGGAGGGAAAACTAGAGCTGTACCACCAGCATGCCATCCTCTTCTTACTTAATTTCCCTGTATAGTAGCCACTATTATCACCATCAGTTTTCTGAAAGGTCAGTATAAAAATGAAGGATCATCATCAACTTATGCCAGGATTGTGCCAGTTCCCAAGAGTGGCAATCAGAGGTGGGTTGCTGCCGAGATTGGCCGAATTGGTGGCAGCAGTGTCGGGAGGCTCCTCCCACCCACCCGGACACTTCTGCGCAGAAGCTTCGCACACGTTCACGAGCATGCGCTGGAGTGTGCCCAAACCAGTAGTAAAAAAATTGGCAACCTACCTCTGGTGGCAATGCTGACATTTTTAAACAGGTGCAGTTCCTCTGTGGCCTTAACCTTCTCATCAACAATAGAAGAAGAAAAAAAACAGTGGTGTCCTTCTTTAAAGGCCAAGTTGATATAAAAACAGGTTTATAGATATCTTGTTTTTGGTCTATTTCTGGCAATGACTGATGCATTTTAAAGTTGTGTAACAAACATGAGTTCTGTGTTATTGGAAGACTGTTTTTATAGAAAGCATACATAATATACTAGTAATAACTATTTTGGATACTGGTTTGGAAACCTACATTTCCTTTCCTGGAGACAATAGCTTTGTTCAGGGAATGGGGCTTCCCTACAGTCCCCGTAGTCCTGGAAATGCTCTACTTCTCAAAAATTTCCTCAGGCCTTCAAAATGATAGCAAAAATATGATGAGTACTCCTGATTTTTGCAGAGGGACAGATTAGTAAAATCACATTCATCTGCATGAATGAACTCCTACCTTAATATTTAAGCCATTGATATTTGTCTAATTTTATTTTTGAAGGATGCTGATTTAGCCAGAAGGGCTTGTAAACCACTTCAGAGAGTTACATCGTCCACCTCAGAGGAAGATGAACCAGTGTACAAATTTTTAAAAATGAATTGTCGTTACTTCACAGATGGCAAGGTAGAGAATTTGGATAATTTCCAGCCAATTTGCTTCCTATGTGAAAGACTAATTACAAAGTAGAATACCAAATGATATATTAATCTGGAAAAATCCATGTTGCCCCCAAAGTAAGACAGGGTCTTATATTAATTTCTGCTGCAAAAGACATATTAGGGCTTATTTTCCAGTTAGTTTTTCTCCAATGCCATGTTTAAAAACTACTCTTTCTATACTGTTTCTTGAACGTCCCACTTTCACTTCCATAGTTTGTTCAGGTAAAACTATTACCTGCATGACCATGATCTTTGTATGTATAGGCACAATGTGGTATCTGAATATCTTTTCCAAAGCCTTCACAGTTACATTTCCAAGTAATGTATTTTTTTAATGTTGGTTCCTTTAGTTTTGATAGTTAAAACTATCCAGTGGTGGGTTCCGGATCCTGTTGCAACTGGTATGGTGCAATGGGGCCTGCCGTCCACTACAGGAACATGCACAGCACGTGTGCACACATGCGCCAGGCACGCATGCATCCTTACCTCCTGCAATGCTCCATGACGCTTCTGCGATGCTCCAGCTGCTTGATGGAGCATCACGCAGGTGCTGTACGCTCCGTGTGCGTGTGCAGAAGTGCTGAAGTGCTCAAATACAGATAAGGAGGATGGGTGGGCCCTCCGGAGCACTGTACCGGAACAGTATCCGGTGTTCCCGGTATGCCTGTACCAGGGCGTATCGCCTGCCACCCACTGCTGAAACTATCCTTCACTTTAATATCTTAATTGTCAATTCTAAGACTGGTTGCTGTACCTTATTGTCATTAGATTGGCCTTACACTAAATCTTAATGTCATTTTTTTTCACTGTGCTCCTTGACTAGAACTTGCCAATCATTTGCATTTTCAGCTATCAGAGTATAATCATTTGCATAACACAGGTTGCTGATGCCCCCCTCCCCTGTTTTAAAACCATGCTCATCTTCTTCCAATCCAGCTTCTCTCTGTATATATTCAGCATGTAGTTTGAATAAATAAAGGGAGAATAGGCAGGCTTATGTCACTCCTTTGCCAACCTGAAGCCAGCCTGTTTCATCATGTTCTTTCCATACTTTGGTTCCTGGCATGTGTGTAGGTTTTGCCAAGGGCAATGAAATGTTCTGGGAGTCTTATTTTTCTAAGTAGATTCCACACTGAACATGATCAAGGCAGGGGAAGGCCCTCTTATAATAAGTGAAGCACATACTAACTTCTTTTGTGCATTCTTGGTATTTTTCAATTAATATTAATAATACTCTTCGTACTGCACCAAAAATATTTCAGCCTTTCTTCTTATGATAGTGCCACCACCTTACCATCTCTTGCAGCACTTTGGAAATCAGGAGCTAATCTGTGGCCTCCAGTGTTGCTCTTTTAATATATTTTTATTAATAGTTTGGAGTCTTTATATCACAGATATAAAACATTTTAATTGAGATCATAGGTTCTATTTTTTATAGAAAACTTGTATTCCCAGTCTCCTGTGACTATTCTGAGCTTCCTTGATAAAATTGTTGATAAAGAAAGGTTAGGCTGAAATTGTTTTTCAGCCTTCAAATACTTTCCTTGGGGTGATTAAGATTTCTAAGACAAAGAAAAACTGGCTGAAACGGTTTTGGAAAAAGAACCTTCAAATACTTTTGTTGGGGTGATTAAGACCTAAAACTATTTGCCTCTCTTGTAATCTCGGTTTTTGTATATACATGAAAGCAAAAGAAAAGTAAGTGGTATAAAAGCTGCTGTGAAGAGAAGAGAGTGTCCAGTTCTCTCCTAATCTGTTCCATCTATATTCTCATAATGTTCCCTAACCACATTCTCTATGCCTAATTCCAGGTCTGTATTTTTTGTGGCTTTTTTCTCCCTGAGTATATATGTAGTTAGGATGTACAGTAGATCCATTTAAATGGCTTCTCTATTCTAGAACCACTCAAAGTTTCTACTGGGAATCCTATCTCTTAGAACTAAAATCAATTAAAGCTAGGGGCTTGCAGCCAAAATCAGAAAATGTTTTGGACTATCTTGTGAACCTTCCCTTTGACTCTCGTTAATTAACAAGCTGTAGCTTCTCTTTCGCTGCAATCAAGGATGAAAGTTAAATACTTTGACCCCTTTTTATAACTGTGGCCTTGTCTGCTGAAGATAGATGTGTTTTGAAAATCTTTTTATCTTGGCTCAGTTTTAGCTGAGATTCCTCCCCTCCTCACTGAGCACTTGGGGAGAAAACAAGATTACATTAGAGAAGAAAGGGAGTATCAAAAACACAGAGGTTACATTGTGTTGTCATGTTGTGACAGTTGTGGATGTGATGAGTATAAGTACCAAGTGTCCACTTATTTTTATTTTGTTTTTCAAGGGAGTCGTTGGAGGGGTTATGTTAGTCACTCCCAACACCATCATGTTTGATCCTCACAAGTCAGACCCTGTTGTCATTGAGAACGGCTGTGAAGAGTATGGGCTCAAATGTCCCATGGAGGAGGTAGTTTCTATTGCCCTCTACAATGATATCTCTCACATGAAGATAAAGGATGCCCTTCCATCGTAAGAAGTGTTTTCTTTGTTGATTGTGCTTGACCATTATCAGGTGTATGTATAACATTCAGCCAAACTGGCAAAGAAAAGGAGAACCTTGTTAAATTGTGGAGCAAAGCACCACTTGACAAGAAACCAGTGTACAATGACGATGAAAATTTACGCCCAAATACTATTTTTTGGCAGAGAACATTTTTTAAAAATGAGTTTTTTATGTCTTGTAAATGGCATACTTTTTAAATCCCACCTTCATTACTTTATAAGTAACTCAAGATAGAAAACATGCATAGTACTCCTTCCTCTCCCTCTTTCCCCATAACATAACAATGTATGGTGGGCTGCGCTGAGAGAGGGTGTCTCGCTCAAAGTTACCAGCTGGCTTTCATGCCTAAAGTTGGAACTAGGATCACAGACTCCTTATTTTTACGCCAGCACCTTTGCCACTAAACCAAAGTGGCTTTATTTGATATTATTGTTCTCTAATACATTGGTTATGTTTTGCTAATGGTGTAACTGTTGACATTAAAAGTTGTTTTATAAGGTACTTGACTTGTGTAAAAGCGGTAGGTAAAATATTCTGTGTTAGAATTTTATAACTTCCAAAAACAGTCATGAAAACTGAACAGTTAAGAATTCTAAACAGAATAAAAGCTGCCAAATAGCAGGAAACCAAGGAATGACAAAGATGTTCCAGAGAACTGACAGAGAGTATAGATGTACTGAATTAATTTATGCATGTTATTTTATCTTGCCCATGGCATTAATTAAACTGGATGTTCTTGGCTAAGGGCTATAAGGAGGAGATGTATGATGTATCCTCCTGTCAAAAAGCAGATTTTGAAATCACTTTCTGGGAATGGGAGTAACTTCCTGCTATTATTTCATTGGAAATACATTGATAAGCAGTAAAAAGGGATCCAGGATAACTTTATGATTTGCAATGCTGGAAAGAATTGTTTTGGATTTCTGAAAAAACAACAACCACCCAACAACACACCCAAAGCCTTCATGTTGTTTGAATGGGTCTTCTTACCTGCTCTCTTTAGGCAGTTCTAACATATGAAAATTATATTTAAAAAGTAGTTTTAGTTATTATTCCCTTACCATTCTCCTTAATGGTTATTTTAATTAACATTTTGGTGTCTGATTTCTTAAATAGAAGCACCAACATGCCTTCATTAATTGCTTCATCCACTAAAGTTTTAGCATAAGATAACAGAAAACAACAGAGAAATCAGTTGTCTTAGATTGTTTCTTTTTAACTTTAGTGTGCAGAAGTTAACTCCACAGGTGGCATGTGGAGCCATTTGTTAGGGCATGCGAGGCGTTGCCCTGTCAGCTCCAGTGCGCATGTGCATACTGGCTAGCTGACTTCGGCCTTCTTTTGAGGCCGTTTTTCACCCTCCGGAGGCTTGAAGCCATATGGGCAAACCGGAAGTTCGAGAATGAACTTTCAGTTTGCTCGTAGGGCCATTTGTCGCCCTCCGGAGCCTTCAGGAGGCTTCCCTGAAGGGCAAAAAACGGCCCTATGAGTAAACCAGAAGTCTGTTCCTGAACTTCCTGTTTGCCCATAGGGCTGTTTTTTCACAGTCCGGAGGCTTCAGGGAAGCTCCTGAAGACTCTGGAGGGCCTTTGGGGCAGCAGGGGGAAGCTGTTTTTGCCCTCCCCAGGCTCCTAGAAAGCCTCTGGAGCCTGGGGAGGACAAAAAAGCATGCCAAAAGTGGGGAGGGGGGAGTGCTGGTCGTACCTGCATGCACGTGCGGTGGGGGAAGCCTGCATATGCACGCTGGGGTTATTCTCATAGCATTATGGGTGTGGCACCTCGCTCCCCCGGCTTTTGGCACGTGAGCCAAAAAAGGTTAGCCATCACTGCACTAGAGACAAATGCTTGTACTTGTTAGAGCATTTACCAAGAAGCATGAGCATTGAGGAAGCAGTTGGTTTTTTCCTCTGACTTGAAGATGTTTTTTAATTATTATTTTTAGATGGCTTTGATTATTTGATTCTATTAAAATTGAACAGTTAACCTGATTTAAAATTCCAGACATTTTAATAAAAACATATTTGTATGTGCTTGCTGTAGTAGTTGCTACAGTTAAGATTTCATGACTTGGTCACATGTCAGTTGGGCTGCTATATAAATGTACAATTAAAATTAATTATTTTTTTGTTATTGCAGGCTTTAAATTTTTGGGGAATTTTTATGCCTGCTGCCAATTTTTTTCCTATTGTTGTAAAAAAAAAATTCTCATGATGTTTATTTGTTTCCCTTGCCATCTCAAAGTTATTTTTTGTCCATTATTCTTTTAATGTATCTATAAGCTGCTTCAGATAAACTGATATTCCTAATTCCACAATTATTTCAACTTTATAATTACTTTATTTTAATTAACTTTCATTTATTTTGAAGAAAGTTGTTTGGTTAATTCATGTTATTTCCATGTTGTTTTTGGTACATTTCAGTTGATGTCTCTTTTGTTGTCATATTTGAATTTTATTTAATTATTTTAAATATTTTAAGTTTATTTAAGTATTTATGTATTCTCTTTTATTTTCATTTTGTTCTCCATTTTTAATACTCCATATACACCCTACCACCTGTCCTGGCAGCGATATTCCAAAGGATCTTTGTCCTCTGTACAGGCCCGGTGAATGGGAAGATCTTGCCTCTGAGAAGGACATCAATCCTTTCAGTAAATTTAAAGCCATGAACAAAGAAAAGAAGCAACCGAAACCAGATAGTTTTGTTGCTCCTAATTCCAGACCAATAAAATATTCAGACAAAGAGAAATCTTCAGATTTCAAAATCCTGAAGCCTTCTGCAAGTCCTCCCCTAGTGACACCCGGATCAGTAGAAACGCCAAAGGCCTCTGTTACTCCTGAGTCTTCAGAACAGGTGACTTTGAAAACTTACCCTGCAGAATGTTCTGCATCAAATATAACTCTGGACTTAAGCAAAGACAATTCCCTTCTGGAGGAAGATGGCTTTATTGAGGTAGACAAGACTTCATTGCAGATTGATAGTAAAATAGATTGTAGAGATGCTGGATCAGCTGACCTTCACACGGATCATTGCAAAACAAAAAAGGAGGTTCAGTTGCAAGCAAGTAACAAAGACAATTATGAGCAACCAGTGTTAGATTCATCTGGGGTAAAGCATAAACTTTCTAAGAACGATCTAGATCTAGACACCTGTGAAAAGCTGGATGTGATGCCTGAAATGAACAAGGGTGGAAGTTCACCAACCAATAAGATAGAGATAAACTTGGATGCAAACAAAGAGGTGAATAAAGACAAGCTTATTGAATTTTACCTCAATCATGATAAAGATGAAACATCACCTATTGATTACTTGCCTAAGGATGAAGTCAAGGAAGAAAAGAGAAATATGCCTGTGGGCATAGATCTCACGCTCAGCTCTTCAAAATCCCAATCCACTGAAGTTCTTGTTGTCAAAAAGGAAGGACTTGAATCCTGTTCCGTTGTAAGAAATGAGCCTTTGTTGGAAGCTAGCTCAGTAGCAGCAGAGAAAAAAACATGTGAAGGATTAGATACTCCTTTTTTGACATCTCATTTAGATAAGAACTCTGAAGTCAGACTGTGGCTGTTGCAGAGAGTCCAAGTGCCCATTGAAGGTAAACCTGTTTGCCATATTTGTTTTTTTAAAAAAAACCTAAATTCCTTTTTCCACTTTGTCTACTTTCCTTATAAAGTTAATAATTTTTGATTCAGCCTGATATCCATTCTGTACATACAAATCTTATGCTGCATCATTAATTAATTAAAATTGGTCCTGGAGGGTGTGTGTGTCACTACAAAACTTGCTTAGCATTCGAACAACTTCTTCCATTATATCACACAATCATGTTTTTCTTATGTTAAGCTCTAATCCTCTCTGTTGTTAAGGCTAACCAAACACCCAGAAGTAAAGATAACCTTTTGATCACTCAGGCTCTAAAATGTTTCTTCAGAGACTGATTCTGCTATTCCACATTGGGTGATATCATACATTTGCTGTTATATCTATAGATAATGACCAAGACAGTTGCTGAATGTGTTACTGCTTGCTTATTTCTCTGTGTGTATATGTATGATGAGTTCTTAGTGTTCAAATTTCTAGGATTGTCATGACAATAGCTTTTTCCAAGGTCTTGCTGCAAGATATATGATCTTGTTGGGAAAATATCTCTCCCTCCCTCCCTCTCCCCTCTCTCAAAATACTTTTACAGATAGAATTTCTGAAGAAAAAACAAAAACCTCTGACATGCATCAGATGCAGGCATAACATCTGTATCAGATGTAATGTTTGTGTACTACCGCATATTTCAGAGTATAAGATGCACTGGTGTATAAGACGCAGCAAGGTTTTGAAGAGGAAAATTAAAAGAAAAAAGTTTTTGCACTCTGCAAACCTCCCAAAATTCACGAAAATGGGCCTGTATTTTTTAAAAAGGCCTGAATAGCCTTTAAGAAGCTTATAGAGTGCTGCTGGGGGCTGCGTAGGCAAAAATGGGCCATTTTTCACTCATTTCTTCCCTCCCCAGCTCCCAGGAGCTCTCTGAAAGCCTTGTAAAAGCTATGCACGGCCATTTTGGTGAAGGGACAGGGTTTTGGGAGGCAAAAAATGCTGTATTCAGTGTATAAGACGCACCCAGATTTTCAGCGTCTTTTTTGAGAGAAAAAGGTGCGTCTTTTACTCTGAAAAATATGGTATTTGTAAAAGTTTGACTTTTAAGGAATATCATATATTTTGGAGTATAAGACGTATCGGAGTATAAGAAGGTTTTGAAGAGGCAAATTAAAAAAAAGTTTTTGCACTCTCCAAAATGGCCTGTTTTCATGAGAACGGGCCCATTTCTTTTTCAAACAAAAGAGGGCATAAATAGACTTTAGGAGGCTTGTAGAGTGCTCCTGGGAGGGGGGCAAAAATGAGCAAAAAATGGCCCATTTTTCACAAAAACAGGCCCATTTTTTGTCCAAAAAAGGGGCATGGATAGCCTTTAGGAGGCTTATAGAGTGCTCCTTGGGCCTGGGGGGGGGGAGCAAAATTGAGCAAAAAATGGCTCATTTCTGCCTTCCCCAGCCCCCAGGAGCACTCTGAAAGCCTCCTAAAAGCTACGCACGGCCATTTTGGTGAATGGGGCAGGGTTTCGGGAGGAGAAAAATGCTGTAATCAGTGTATAAGATGTATCCAGATTTTCAGCCTCTTTTTTGAGAGAAAAAGGTGCATCTTATACTATGAAAAATACGGTATGTTTCCGCAGTTATCTAGAAACATACAGAAAGAGTGCTTGAGCACTTCACATTAGTTTTCTCTCTCAGAAAACTCGTGCATTAAAATGTGTTAAGTAAAACATGATCAGTAAGAAATAGAATAGCATAGAGTAGATTAAAGTTTAACAATCTAACTGCAAAAGTTTTTTTTAAGTATAAAAAACTTTCATAATGAAAGAGCAGAGATGGAATTCAACAAATTTCTCTTTACAGGGAACTGAGACTTAAAAAGTAGCCATACATACTCTCACCAATATTCCTCCCATAACTGTAGAGCAGAAAGATGACTCCATTTATATTTTCTATGATTTTTTTTATTTTAGAAATTCTGCAATTTTATTGATTAGCAACATAATGATTGTTATGTAGGAGAACTGGGTAATATGATTTATTATCAAATGCATTGGTATTTCTATATAAGTATTTGTTACATTATTAATCTGTTAGTTATTTTGTGACTGGACAATCTCTTGAATTCAGATATGCTTCCTTCAAAAGAGGAAAAAAGCAAGACCCCACCAATGTTTCTGTGCATCAAAGTGGGCATGCCTATGAGGAAGACTTTCATTTCCCAGTCAGCTGTGACGGATCAACAATATAAAAGACGAAAGCAACCGGAATACTGGTTTGCTGTCCCTCGAGAAAGGTATGTTCAAGGTCTTTGTGAAATGCTTCTTGGGTCCTTTTCAAAGTGTGTATGAGTGTGTGTGTTTTCAGAAAACCAGTGACCATCTATCAAAATGCATGGTTCTGTTGATGAAGTCATCTAAAATAAACCTGAACAAGTCATTTGTCCTTGAAAAAAAAGTGATAATTTCCCCCTTCTTGAGAACATTCAATTTAAAGAGTTGTGGTGGCGCAGTGATTAGAATGCAGTAATGCATTTGATTCTGAGCAGCTCATGGTTGACTGAGCCTTCCATCCTTCCAAGGTCGGTAAAATGAGGATCCAGATTGTTGGAGGCAATATGCTTACTATGTAAATAGCTTACAGCAGGGTGTCAAATTCAATTTCATTGAGTTTCAGAGTTGTGTTTGACTTCAGGGGCATGGCCAGGGTGGTGGTGGCCCAAGCACTCTGCCAGTGAAAATATGCTTCTGAGCTCTGTTTTTGGCTGTGACGGCTTCCTGCAACCCTTTGCCAGCAAAAATGGAGCTGGGTAGGGCCACTGCGGCTCTTGTGAGGTCCGTTTTCGGCTGCGATAACCTCCTGTAACCCTCTGCCAGTGAAAACGGAGCTGGCAGAGGCACCACAGGCAGAACCTACACTGTTTCCAGGGTGGCCCTGTGGACTGGATCTAAGTATCTCACAGGCCAGATCTGCCCCATAGCCCTTGAGTTTGACACTCCTGGCTTACAGAGATCTGTAAAGCACTGTGAAGCAGTGTATAAGTCTAAGTGCTATTGCTGTTGCAATTTCTGTAATGCTCTCCAGCATTTCCATTGATGTGTTTCATATTTCAATTGTCATCTAAGAATTGTTCAAAAGTGTTCTTTAGTAATATATGCCATTTCTCTTAGCATGTTACATTTAACATGTCTCGTGTGTTACATGTCAGTTCTCTCATCATTACAGTGTGTTAAGAGATTTAAAGAATCTTTACAACAGAATAGCCACTTGATGAAATCTTTCAAGTGGACTCTGCGCAATGAACATTTGGCTGAAGTTTGTTAGTCTTTAAGAGGTTTCCTGAGTGTTGTTATTTTTTTCTTCAATATAGCACATACTCTGGAAGTGACATTAGGTAGCTGACAAGTTTGCTGACATAGCAGTTTAGATGACTTAAGGTACGTTGCAATGACGTGCAGTATGTCCTAACTGCAGTTGTTGCCTGCTGGATGTTGTTGCCCTGGTTGTGACTTTAGACATGTAGCAGAACAGTACTTCATCATCTCAGATAATGAAACTGCATTAAACAGAGGCTTGACTACTCTTGCCCTGTGATTGTGAAATAGGTATCCTTCTTAAGGAAGGCTCCTTATCTTTTTGCGCATACCTTAAGGAGTAGTAATCATTAAAGACTTGTGCTTTATAAGGGCTTTTGTTCAAATATTCCTGTTGACCCAGTTATACAATTGCATCTGACCTAGCTGACTGAAGATCCTTCATTGTGTTTCTTGCAATGGGGAATGTTAAGAGCACTGCAGAGTGAGTATAAATATTTTGCTTTATGCTATATTTGTATGTACTTGCTGTAAAAGACGTTTGGTGGTTTATAGCTGTTTGGTTATCACTCTGTAGGAAGCTTCAAAAGTATTGGAACGTAGAAACTGCTACAAATGCTTTTAAAGGGGGAAGTAATATTTATTTTTTTATCTTCAAGTCAGTCTTGACTCCTGGTGGTTGCCTGGACAAGTCCCTGCTGTTTTCTTGACAAGATTTCAGATGTGGTTTGCCATTGCCTTCCGCTTCCTAGGGCTGAGAGAGGCTGACTTGCCCAAGTTGGAACTTGTCTAAGGTGGAACTAGAACTCATACTCTCCCTATTTGTAGCCTGATGCTTTAACCACCACATCAAATTGGCCCCTAAAGTAATATTATGGAGCCTGGATATGGTATACATTTTTTTTCTGAGATGAACTGAAGCACATTGATTTTATTTAAAAGTTGCAGTTTTCAGCCTTAGCCAATTTTCTATTGATCCATGCAGTTCATATATTTCAACAAGAAACATTGCCTTTCTTTTATGCTTCTGGTTGAGCATTAGAACGTTCAATCAAAGTGTGAGACAATGTGCATTGCTGAAACCCTTAGTAAGAGTAGTATGGAACAGCACAAGCTAAAGTCTCTACAGTTTTATTACCTTGCAGGCTCTTTTAAAGTTGTTTGTAATATCAGGGCATTTTAAAGTACACATGCATATACACTTCTGCCTTAAACATGCGCCTAGGAGAAAAGATGTATCAGAATTATCTTCTGATTTTTTAAATTATAATTTTAATTATATTTATTATGTCAATTTCTATTATGTTCTTTTTGAAGAAAACAATGATAACAATGCTGAACAATTACACCTAACAGGAATTAAAACAACTATAAAATAAAATAAAACTCTGTAATAACTACAGAAACAGAGGCAAGTGAAAGGCTGAGAGTTCAGAAAAACACCATAATGGATAAGAAAATTAGTTAATAATATAATATTGAGGAATGTCTTAGTAGTGTTTGCTGCATTTTTATTACTCATCCTTTTGGGTTAATAACTGCAGAAGTCAAGGCTAACTGCCCCTAAACATTGAAACTAAATCCATATTTTTGGGAGATGCCTCCTTGCTGACAGTTTCATGCAAAGGTGATACCCTGCTGGGTTTCCATTGGCTGCCTTGTGTGGCTGGGCAAAACAAGGCCTGGTGCTTTGTTATTGCCTGGGATAAGCCTTGGTGAAGCTTATTTGTGTAAAAATATTAGTGTTAGGAGAGAGGCTGTATAAAGGTTGGCAGTCAAGGTCATTTGGTTGTTTTGACTGGTGTCGCTTAGCATTTCCACTCTGAAAGCCTTTGACCATGTTACTAATGTTAAGTTAAGCTCTAGGAACAGAATGAGAGATAAAGTTTCATCTTGGGCAGTGGTGGGTTCCGGGTCCCGTTGCAACTGGTATGGTTGCAATGGGGCCCGGCGTCCTGCACATGAACGTGCGCACACACACGCAGCATGCGCATGCACATTACTGTCCAGCGATGCCTCCGTGAGCCTCCACGATGCTCCAGCTGCTCGGTGGAGCGTTGCACAGGCGCTGTACGCTCTGTGTATGTGCACGGAAACACTGAAGAGTTTAAAGACAGGGAAGGAGCACGGGTGGGTGGGCCCTCCAGAATACCGTATCGGAATGGTACCCGGTGCTCCGGGCAGACTCCGGTACACCTGTACCGGGACGTACTGCCTGCAACCCACCACTGATTTTGGCCAATTTAAAGCACAACGTCATTCTGTTACAAAACTTTATGAGAAACTGGCTTTTGTATTTCTATTGCCTTTGTGTAACATTTTAGCTCTCCTTATTCATTGCTATCAAATTTATGTAGAAGTGCAGGTACAGTTGCAAAGAATTACAATATTTATAGTTTGTCAACTTTACAAGTTGTCTTTTTACCGGTACAAATCTTTTTTATTTCCATTTCATTCTATACAATCACATGTTTACTGTGCAACCGAGACATATAACATTGAGTAATAAACACAGCCCTCGCTTTTATAGAGAATGCCCCCTACAATACAAACTCAATATACCGCCTTAGCCCACCATACACCCTCTTTCATCCCCCTCCAACTTTCATTCTTCCTTCTCTCATACCCCTCTACACCTACTTCCCCTCCCCCTCTATCTAACCCTAACCCTATCACTCCCTCTCTTAATCCATTCCCTCCCTTCCTTCTCCTCCTCCTCTCTCTCACTCTCTCTGCTCTCCTTCTTCTTTCATTCAGCTCCTCCCTTCGGTATCTCTTACTTTCCGATATATTCAGTTTGTTCTGTTTTAACACTAACATTAATAAAAACCACAGTATACAAGTGCAATCATGCTTTAGAATTTAACACATATTATATTTCCCCCCTCCCCCCCTCCCCCTAGATCCCCGCCTCCCTTCCCTTCCCCCGACTTCCCAGAGCCCATACATGGTATAACTTTTTGACAATCACAGTCTAAAATATCTCTACATTGAACTCAGCTTCTTGCTGTTACCCAAATTTTTAACAATTTACGTTATTACTAATTTTAAGCATAAGCTATCTGGAATTTCCTAGTCCCATATTTGCTTTGTATATAATCAATCCATTTTTTCCAGTCTCGTTTATACTTCTCATTTGAATGTTCTTTAAGATATGCTGAAATTTTTGCCATTTCGGCTAAGTTTGTAACCTTTAAAGTCCATTCTTGAATTGTAGGCAGGTCTTTCTTCTTCCAGTATTGCGCCACCAAGAGTCTTGCTGCCGTTATTAAGTACAGAACCAAATTAATCTCTACTGCTACGAAGTCAGTACATATACCTAGTAAAAACAGTTTGGGAGTGAATTTTATCCTTTTTTTGAAGATATTTTGCAGGATCCACCAAATTTTTATCCAAAATGCCTTAACATTACGACAACTTTACAAGTTGTCTTTACCACAGACTCTCTAGGCTGATAGTTTTCTTTTTCTGAGAATTTGTCCTTTAAATGGGTTGATCACTGTCTGTCAAACTTGAGTTATTCATTCTTTATGATATAGTGTTCTTTCCAAAGTTGGGTCAGAAGAACTGCATGGTGGCTGCAGTTGATGAAGAAATGACATTGTCAGAATACATTAGTTTACCTGTGCACTAATATGGCACTTTACTATTGATGTTTATATGTTTATATAGAAGATATTTTCTGCACAAAAATGTACAACTCCCAGCCTTGACTAACCACTATTCATAGGAGAGACCAAAATGTACTTGGAGGAAGGAAGAGAAAGGTGTTTGCTTGTTGGCTTGTTGGAGCCAGGATCATCTATCTCTGGTATGATTCCATCTTGTTTTGCAAGAAATCAGGAACTATCATTTCCCAGCAGCTGTTGGGTCCCCAGCCAATAAAAAAGACTACCTTTAAAGCTCATGGGTAAAATTCCGCAATGATGGCTCTGGTGGCATTATATGCCTGAGCAAAATCTTCTTTAGACAGATACTAAACTTGACTCACTGGAGAAGAGCCTAATGCTGGGAAAGATTGAGGGCAAAAGAAGAAGGGAACGACAGAGAATGAAGTGGCTGGATGGATTCACTGAAGCAGTCGGCGTGAGCTTAAATAGGCTCCAGGAGATGGTAGAGGACAGGAAGGCCTGGAGGAATGTTTGTTGTCCATGGGGTCGTGATGGTTCGGACATCACTTCGCAACTAACAACATAAGAACAAACTTGATTAGCAATTGAGTGAATTTGCACCTTGCAGTTTATTATTTTTAGAGCTCTTAACTTTTTTTTATTGTTCGACAGGGTAGATCATCTGTATACCTTTTTTGTACAATGGTCTCCAGATGTATATGGCAAAGATGCTAAGGAACAGGGTTTTGTGGTGGTGGAAAAGGAGGAGCTTGACATGATAGACAATTTCTTCAGTGAACCTTCAACAAAAAGCTGGGAGGTGAGTGCTTTGTTTCTTGATTTTGGAATTATCTGAGACTGTACAGTGCAATTAACAGTTTTCTGCTGTAATCCCCTTATCCTCGGGATTGTTTCTTTTTGGTCCAGGTTATAGTTCTTGTGTTTGCCAACTGACAATTGAAAAACAAATAACTGTGTCAGGTGTAAGGGGAAGAGACAATACAAAAGGATTTGATTCTCATCTTCTATATGCTGCTTGACTATTGGCTCTTAAAGTACTTTCTTACAGCTGGGCATTTCATAGATGATGCTTAAATAAATATAATAAATTTCTTAATCTAGTTTTACACCAAGTATCATCTGATTAGCCATAGGTCAGATAAAGCCACTTCTCCATTGCAACATTCAAAATGTTAATTAAACTCCATTTTATAAGATTCAAGATTACTGAAATATCTTTTGCTTAGTGAATGAATATTCCCAGAGCCAAAAGTAAAGTTCCCTGTCACATATTGTTCAATTTAGGAACGAATTGGAGTTTATCAAATATATTTAGGAACAAATAGGAGTTTATGAAATATATTTCAACTAGTATTAGTTTCATTTGGGAAAATGTCCCCTCACCCCACCGAATTTCCTCGTCTTTTTTTTACTTTTCTCGCTCTTTGATCAGTTATATTTCAATCTAATTCTTAATCAGTTTTTGTAACTCCAAGACCATAATTCATTTTTCCTTTTATTATATAAATCTGTAAACAAGTATATGAAATAACTTCCTGCATCCTAGTCATACAATGTAAGTATATCTAAGACTGGAAACCTACTTTCCTCTTTGTTTTTCTTAATAAAACTTTATATGAAAAGTTCGATTGACCCAAAGCATGATGGGTGGTAAAGGAAAGTGCCCATTAGCACATCTGGTGACACCATAGCTGTTCGAAAGCTTGTGACATATGAATATTAGACAGCATTAATTAACAAGTGAAATAAAAGAAAAATAGGTATCTCTTGAACTGATGAACATAAGAGTAAGGGAAAATAGAATGCAATGAAAGTTTCCTAATTTGTGGAGTGGTGATAATCAGCACATGAATGGAAATGAAATTTAATTATGAATTAAGAGCTCGAAGGAAAGTATGGTGTTATTTAGATTGTTGTATATGATTATTAAAATAACATAGTTAGTGGTAGTTCTATGTTATGCTCTAATGAATTGAAAAAAAACATTGAAAAAAACCCAGAGTTTAGGGAAAATATGCAACTTAGTTAATGAATGTGATCTGAGAGAGACCACAATATTTTTTTAGATGACATGAATTGATGGGTGAAAATGAGATGAGAAAGTATGGAAAAAATTATTGGGGTATTCAGAAACTTAAAAATGAATGTAAGTTGCTAACCTATCTGTTCATTCTGTTGGGTAGAGTTAAGTTATCTTTTGGTATCATAACTTTGATCAGTTACTCTGTGTTTGTATAAACCATCATCAAAATCCAGGCAGATTTTTCTTCTTTTTTATGTGTATAATTGTTGTCTGATTTAGTGTTGTTTTAGTTTAAGGCAGGGGTGTCAAATTTGATTTCATTGAGGGTGGCATCAGCGTTGTGTTTGACCTTGTGGTGGGGTGGTGGGTGGGGCCAAGGGGCGTGGCCAGCTTGGCATCACTCATGTCGGGGGCACCTGTGGTGGTTCGAGCGCTCTGCCAGTGAAAACAGGCACCCAAGCTCTGTTTTCAGCTGCGACTCCCGAGTTCCATTTTCAGCTGCCTCCTGGAACCTTCTGCCAGCAAAAACGGAGCTTGGGAGGGCTGTGCATGCCCTCCCAAGCTCCATTTTCACTGCCAGAGGCATCACAGGCCAGTCCTTCACTGTTTACAGGGCAGCCCCGTGGGCCAGATCCAAGCACCCTGAGGCCACATCTGGCCCACAGGCTTCAGTTTGACATCTCTGGTTTAAGGTATTAGAATTAACTTCTATTTGTTAAGAATAGATGGAGTTAGTTTTGCATGGGTATACTCTGGATGTGGTTATAAATACAGAATATGGACAAATGCTCTAATTATGAAAAGAGGAACTTTTCAAGTGTCCTCTAGTTATGTTGGGCTACAACCAGCATCCCTAATCTGAAAATATATTTTAGGGTAGTTAATATAATTAGTAATGTTGCACAACTGAAACATACATTTTTTTTTGCATCTTCCAGACACTTAAAACATAGGTTTTATGTCACTATATTGCAAACAAGGTATAATCTTTCTACAGGATGGAACCTAGCAACAATCAAAGTTAGCAAATACAAAGTAGTTAAATTTACACAGAGCAATTAAAGCAATATGTGCCTTTATATTTTTATGGTCACAATAAAGTCCTACAGTTATAAAATTCTAAACCTGCAATTCTAAACCTGCAACCTTGATAGCTACTGTCTTAATTTTGCTAATAAGATTTACAATAAAGCAACCATTGTTTTTTTTTAACTTTACTATCTTCCGTTCTCAACAACTGGTCACAACCACTTCTGTAATCAGTTATTCTTATCAAGAAAACCATATGGATTTACTTGTGAAGTTACCTGGAATTAAGTATCTATGGAGATTCTTGGTCATCTAGGTTGTGGTTATCCCAAATAGGATTTTTCAAGAGGCAACTGGACTTTCTTTGTTTTTTCTTGAAGACTTTTGCTTCTCATCCAAGAACCTTCTTCACTTCAGAACTGAAGAAGCTTCTTGGATGGTAAGCGAAACGTCTTCAAAGAAAAAGAAAAGAAAGTCCAATTGTGTCTTGAAAAATAATCTTTGGGACATGCAGAGTTAAGTTTGATTCCAACGTCAATTGACTCAACAACAAAATCACATTGATTGGCCACATATAAGAGCTGCAATTGAACAGCTGTGTTTTGGGTGTGATGGGAGGAAGACCCAACATCCTTTTAAAAAAAAAATCTGTAAATTCCTGATGAAGGTCTTAGCCCAGCAGATGCTGATTGTTATATTATTGATAGCAACTAAAGTTTGCTGGAACAAAGGCAGTTCTTGGGGAAAAAACCTCTTCATGAGTAAGAAGAATGTTGAAAATTAACTTAGTACGCTATTTTTTATTGTTTCATGTTATTGCTTTATTATTGCTTTATGTAGGAGTAGTTTCTTAAAGGTAGTAGAGATATTACAATATTTAATTTAAAGCTGATATTTTATTCAGAATATCGTAAAATTTATAGGAAAAAATGTAGTTTAAACAAACCTCAACATAGCCTGATTTGTGAACCAGAAACAGTGGTTTGTTTCTTTCCAAACAAGGCTCAGCTGAAGAAACAATGGCTTCTAATTTTGACATATTAAATCACAAACTACTGCACCCACTTGTCATAGGCAAGTCTGTTAACTGTGTGGTTTGTAAAAAAGGGCCAAAATTGAGCAACTTATAGCAGCATGCTGATAAATTATAATTAGGTTTATTTATTTACTTTGATGTCTGAATACAACCTGCAATTTAGTAATCATTTTTATATTGTAGGGAGGGCGGTTCATAAATGTGATCAGGAACATTTCTGTAGTTGTCAGAAAAATAATTTCTCCTAAATAACGCTAGGTTTTCTTCAATGTAGCTAAATGTTATTGTACTGCCTGTACAATTAGACTTTTATTGTCTACTGATGAACCCACCACCAATTGTAATAGTTTATCTTATTTTGTTTTTACTTTATTTTAATGCATTTTTGTTTGCAATTTGGCCAGTGACCATAATAAAAAGTATTCATACAGTAAATGATAATTAAGCCTGTTCAATCAGATGGACTTGAAGAGTAATACCAGAAATAAGTCAATGAGACAGAATTATATTACATATTCCCATTATAGCTTCCTGGAATGGTAATAAATAAGCCTGGTCTTCACAAATCAGAGAATGAAAATTAATTTCAAAATAATTATCAAGATATGTTTTGTAAATTGGCTCCAGCAGCTGCCTGAGGATATTTCTATGGCAGTTCCTCTGATGAATTTAAGGTTGCCAGGTTACTCTTTGTCATATATAGGAGAAAACGAAAGTTAGTTCTTCAAGGAAGTATACACTGCATGCTTTCATTCCGTCTCCAAGCAAGCAGCAACAGTTTCTTTTTGTGAGCAGACCTTGAAACTGGGAAAAGAACGAAGCTAAACAAAATGAGAGTTAAGGGAATGGCTCTGAATTTTCAAATTCTATATTGTGCTAGGCCTGAGAAAGAACAGGAACCTTTTGTGCAGGTATGAAAATCCGCTGAAATCTCTCTGACTTTTCCCCCAGTTCTTTTGTTCCTTAGCAAAAAAACACTGAATTGAATGCACATGGAAGAGTTGTAAGTGCATATGCAGAATGGAAAGAAACTGATGTTTACTGATTTGTTTAGCATGTGCCTGAGAATGTTAAGATAATTTGCATATTTCGCTTTTCAGGAAAGGTAGCTTATTTGAGTTCATGTTACATGCTTCTGAATTTATTTCTTTTGAATGTCTGAGTTCAAATCAGTCCTTTTGGGATTAGTATAATTTATAGTTTAGTCACTGAGTATACAAATAGCTTTAAAATGAATTTCTGATCCTGATTATTTTCATTCTTTCATTTTCCTCCCCCCCCCCCATTATGAAGTATTTTTTCATGTATGTTCTTTTGATATTGTTTTATTTTTACTTGAGGACTAGAATTACCTTTAACCTAAAATCTATTCTGTCTTTGAAATGTAATTGCTTAAAATAGTTCCATTTTTTTTTCAGATTGGAAAATATATTAACTTCCTTTTTGTTCTGATATCCTGCTTTTCTAATTATTTTATATTGATATTTTGATCACTATTGTTGATCAAAACATTAATAACTGATGTTATTATTCATATAACTTATCGTGAGCAAAACACTACAGTTCTCCAATACTGAGAAACTTTAATGATAAACTAAACCAATTAATTAAAAATAATGCCAGTTTATGTTTCAAACTTGAAATGAAGTTTAGGATGTAGGATGACAGTATAGAATAAATTATCATCTGATTTAATTATATGAATGGTTATTTTGTAGAATAGATACTTCATAAAAAGATAGAAAATAAATTCTGGTCATCATAATAATTTTCTCTAAAACAAGTCTTATTATAGAACATTTTCATGATACCACAACTTTGCCTTTTAAGGCATCTTATTCTGGATTAGTCTCACATAGTAGTTCAAAAAAGCTTTACAGGATTGTCAAGAAACGTTAACATGACAATCAGATGCTCACATGTCAAATGACAATATTTGGTGATGTTAGACAGTGTTCTTATTTAGCTCACAGCCTATGTTTTACAATCTCATCATTGCATTCAATGGCAAGAATTGACCTATAATGTTATAAGGCTAATAGTAAAGCTAATAATATTTTAATGTTTTTAATTTAGAAATGTGTCTGAATGTTCTCTTTATAGCCACATCTGAAACTAAGTATTTTAAATGTCATGTACATAATTTTAAAATATTAACTTTAAATATTTCTTTTAAGTGTTGATTTGTATATTGGCTCTCCTATTCATGGTATTACTTATGTCTCTGCTTACATGAAAAATAGCAGTGAAAAAGCTGCTGTTGCTGAAAAGAAAGAAAAAAGATGAACCATTTAAATTATTTTATAGAAGTTCTTATGTTTAATTCTATCATGTGAACAGAATTAAAGATATGGATGCTATGGCTGAAAACTGAGGTATTTCCTTCCCTTCGCTCAAAGTTTTTGATACTTGCAGGCTTCCTGATCTCCTTTTTTTAATACTTACAGACTTCCTGAACTTCTGTACATGTTTACACAACTACTTTGTAGTGCAGGGGAGTTGGCAAGCCATTATGCAAACTGTTTGACAGCTTGTTACAACTTCATTAAATTTTATCAGTTTATTGTAAAGGTTTGTATGAGTTCTATCAAGATCTCTACAACAAAAATCCCTTGAGGTTCACCAGTGCCACATTTGAGGTTATTTTTCTCATTCCTTAACCCTATATAGCAGTGTTTTTCAACCTCAGTGCATGAATAGGTATGGATTCAACTCTCAGAATTCCTCTGCCAACCTGCTTCTGGGAGGTGAAGTCCCTACCTGTTCAGGTTACTGCAATTGAGAAACACTGCTGCATAGAATACATTTTCTCCTTTATTAACTTTTCATGTACCATTACGAAAGATGTAAACACATTTTCATCTGCCTAGATTATAACTGTAGAAGAGGCAAAACGCCGACAAAGTGTCTGCAGCTACTGTGAAGATGAGGGTGAAGATGATGCTTTGCCTACTTTAAAAAACCAAAGTGCGCTTTTAGAAAACATGCATGTGGAACAGGTAAAACCCTGATCATGATTTATTTCTGCTCTGAGTTGTTGCTGTCTTTTTCATGGTACTTTGAAATTCAAGATGCGTACCTTTGCTAGTTTGATGCTACAAGGGTCTTTTTTAAAAGCAACTTGTTTATTATGGTACATGGTTTTGAGATAGCCTATAAAATGGTGTGTAGTCCACAAATAAATAATACATTTGTTAGATTTAAAATTCCTCCAGTTTTTTTTTTTTTAATTTTTCCAAATAGAGCTTGAACGCTGTCGTTGTTGCTGGCCCAACACTATCCCAACACTACTTTGAATCCAGGGTGTACAATCAGGTCACCCCAAGAGGTTAAAAAATTCCTTTTATTCACAGGAAGACAACTGAACCCATACAGCAAGCAAGCTATAGAAAGAAAACAACCGTAGTCATCCCCAAAAGGGATGCTATCAATATATAACAAATTACTTTTATTAAGTATATAATAATAATAATAATAATAATAATAATAATAATAATAATAATAATAATAATCCGCACAAATGCCATTAAGGCCAAAATCGAAAAATCCTTTGATGATGCCAAATGCAGACTTTGCAAAGAAGCTGATGAAACTGTTGATCACATACTCAGCTGCTGTAAAAAAATTGTGCAGACTGATTATAAATTGCGGCACAATTCAGTAGCACAAATGATCCATTGGAATTAGTGAAAAAATTATAGTATTAAAACAGCAACAAACTGGTAGGAACATCAGCCTAAAAAAGTCACCGAAAATCAGATGGTCAAGATCTTGTAGGATTTCCGTATACAAACGGACAAAATACTGGCGCATAATACACCAGACATCACACTGGTTGAGAAAAATAAGGTCATAATCATAGACATCGCAATACCAGGTGATAGCAGGGTCGCCGAGAAGGAACATGAAAAAATTGCAAAATACCAGGACTTAAAAATAGAAATTCAACGACTATGGCACAAACCAGCAGTGGTAATTCCAGTGGTAATTGGCACACTGGGTGCTATTCCAAAAGCACTGGAATTACATTTAAAACAGTTAAAAATTGAGAAAATCAGAGAGCCTTCTCTGTTGCAGCTCCAGCCCTTTGGAACGACCTCCCCGTGGAGATCCGGACCCTTACTACCCTCCCGGCCTTCCGCAAAGCCACCAAGTCCTGGCTGCTCCAGCAGGCCGGAGGGCTTGTGAAATATCCAGCCCCACGGAAACTGTGAATGTTGCGTATTTTTAAAGTGTTGTTTTGTCTATTTATCCCCCTCCCCTTGTTTATTGTGAGCCGCCTGGAGTCCTTCGGGAGTGGGCGGCATACAAGACAAATAAAAACAAAAACAAAACAAACAAACAAACAAAATCACCATCAGTCAAATGCAAAAAGCCGCACTGCTTAGATCTGCACGCATATTACGAAAATACGTTACGACGTCCTAGGCTCCTGGGTGGGGCCCGACTAGTAATCAATGCCAAATTCGGCGAAACAACTGGCCGCTGTGATACAATTGTATAATAATAATAAGCTGACAAATCATCTGTTAACTAATCACCTCTCTTAAAGATAAAAAAAAAGACCATAAGCCACATCTTCCCTTCAGTATCTCACTGTAAAGCAACTAGATGTGCTGCCTTATCTTAAAATGGACTTCCTATATGTTTTGTGCCCTATCCAAATTTTTGAGGCCTTCTGTATTAATTTCAGGAGATGTAATTTTAGTCACTGCTGTAGCCTTAATTTCACCCAAGATTCCTCCCGTTTCCTCCCTGGCATATGATCAAGGCTCCTCTCTCTTTTCTAGAGGCCAGAATTCTGTTCCAAAGATAATGGGATAGATAGTTTTTCTAAATCCATGATTGCCTTTTGTTTGAAAATGCAGTATCATATCCAAGGTGCCACATTTTAAATGAAAAGAATTGGACTTTTTGATCCAGTAGGAAAACTATACTAGTAATCCTGACTGCCTAATTCATCATCAGATGATGATGTCGCTCATGTGGGACAATAACCAACATGTGATGCCCTGACTAACCCCCCCCCCACATTTCCCCCCACTTACTGCATATCAGTGACTATAAATTTACAGCAAATTTATACTACCTGACAAAAGGAACATGTTGCCTTTTTAAGAACAACATTTT